>NC_058413.1:40349411-40442852 GCF_002201575.2 Neomonachus schauinslandi
CCTCCGGTCCTGCCCCCAAGTCTGTCCTATCTCCCCAGCCTCATCCAGAGTTCTCCTCTTCCCTCTTGTGCGTCCTCACCCCACCTGTGTGAGCAGGCATTGCACTAGTGTTTTATGTCGACTGCCTCACTTACTCCCCACAGCCACCCTGGGAAGTAGGTGACCATGTTATAATGTTGCCATCTTACAGATGAGAAAATCAAGGTCAAGAGGGATTAATTAATTTGCCACAGAAGTTAATGGTGATACCACGGCTTACCCATAAATATCTCTGATTCAGAAGCTGAGTTCTTAACTTCTAGGCTATAAGCCTCTGTTTTTCTGGGCTTGGAGCTAGAAGAGAGTAGGTACTTGGGGGGAGGAAAAAAATGCTTCCATTCTCCCCTCCCCACCGTTCCACTGTTTACAGACAGCTGTCTCTCACTTCCCCCTGGCATAGGAGCCCCCTAAAGATGAGTTGGCCAGTAGAGAAATGTCAGGCTCTGAGGGATTTGCGGTGGTGGGTTTTGTGAGTTTATTTCCCCCTATTATCATTATCATGGTTGTCGGTATAATATATAAAAATGGGAAGGGAAAAATGGCAACAAAGGAGGGTTCAGTCTAAGGTAGGAGTCTTCAAACTTTTTGATCATGTATGTCCCATTAATAAATTAGCATGTACCCTAATATATGTAGACTCATTTATAAATTATATACACAAACTGCTGTGCTAATGTACCTATAAGACAGATGCATACACACACACTTAAAAGGATGATATAAAAATAAACACGAACAGGTGTTCTAATATTTTCTTCCTGAACTGCAGTAGGTCATCTTGAGCACCTCAAGGTTGAGTATGCCCCACTTTGGAGACCCCTGCTGTCCCCCCAGTTATCTGATCAGTGCTCTGCAACTGTAGTGCCCTGTGGGAGAGGGCACACACGACTGAACCCTCCATTTTTAGGTGCTCTGATTTTCAGAAGCAGGTAGGTCCTGGCCTCACAGCCTCATGGTTTTTGGTTAGAGTTTTACCAAATTGACTGGAACCAAGGGGGAAGCTCTCCTAGCTGCTGCTCTGACTTCAGTCCCTTGCTGTTACTCCTGAGCCTCTCAGTCAGTCCTCACAGCTTGCAGGTCATCCTAGGGATGATGAGGGAACGGCCATCTCCTGGGGCTTGGGTACAGCCCAAAGATGGGGAGGATGTGGAGAAATTGGGATGCAGTGCATTGCTGGTGGGAAGGTTAATGGTGCAGCCACTATGGAAAGCACTGGCAATTTCTTAGAAATCCAGATAGAATTAACCACATGATCTAGCAATTCAACTTTCGGGTATATACTCAAAGGAATTGAAAGCAGAGACTACAATAGCCAAAAGGTAGAAGTATCCATCAACAGATGAACAGATAAACAAAATATAGTATACGCATGGAATGGAGTGGAATACTGTTTGGCCATAAAAAGGAAGGAAATTCTTACACATGCTACAACAGGGATGAACCTCGAAGACATTATGCTAAGTGAAATAACCCAGACAGAAAAGGATATGCATTATTCCACTTGTATGAGGTACGTAGACTAGTCAAATACATAAAAAACCAGAAAGGTTAGAAGTTACCAGGGGCTGGGGTGGTGGGGAGGGAGGGATGGGTGTTATTGCTGCTAATGGTTATAGTGTTTCTGTTTGGGGCAATGAAAAAGTTTTAAAGAAATAAGTAGTGGTGATGGTTGCACAAAAAGGAGGAGGAAGCAAGGAGAAGAGGCTGGGGTTGTGTTTGAAGGACAGGCGGTTGGTTTCTTCCTTTGTCTGAATGTGGTGCAACTGTGGATCAGATGCCAGGCTGTCCCCATCCCTGTGGGCACTGGTGCCAGGCATTAGGGCTGCTAGAATGGGACACCTGTGGCCGCACCCTGGCCATTCTGACTGGCTGTACAAATAGCTCTCCAGGCCCCCCAGGGGAACGGTCATCAAGATTGAGGCCATGAAGTAGGTCCGTTTGTCCCCGTCTTGTCCCCTCTCCCCAGTCAGCTGATGACAGCTCTGGAACTGCAGCCCAGCACCCTGTGATTGCGGACACACCTCTCTGGCTGCCCCATTGTCAGAGCTCTCTGATTTTCAGAAGCAGGTAATGGTTTTCCTGGGAGGGTTGGAATCATGAAGTAGGGCAGACAGGTTTCTTTGGAGTTAAATTTAGGGCTTAGAATCCAGGGGTGGCTGAGAGAAGCTGTATTTAACTGCTACCCCACCACCAAAAAAGAAAAAAAAAATGTTCTAAATTAAGCACGGTACATGGAACCTGAAGATACCTCAACCAAATGGGAACACATCCCTCTAAAAATAAAATATGCTGAAATCTGGAAAATACCATGTATGGCTGCTTGGTCAGGTGCTTGCTTCTCCGCTTTTCTATTTTTGCCACCCCCGTCCCAGGACTGGAGCAGCACAGGGACAGCGTCACCCTCCTCCCAGAAGAGAATAAGGCCTTGTCTCTCACGATGCATGGTCCCTGGGGTGGGGAGTGGAGGCTTCCTGTTCTACAGATGAGGAAGCTGAAGCCAAGAAGTGCTGTGACGACTGTCCCCATGGGTCACCATGGCTGCCCCTGCTTCTCATTACTCCCTTTCCCAAAATGTCGGTTAGCCCTTGGTTCTCTTGGGGATGGGTGCCCTTAACTCAGAAGCCCCCTTAGTACCACCTAGTTCCCAAGGCTCCAGTGGCCAACCCCCACATCTTGGGCACTGTGATTTTTCTTGTTGCTCCTGGGTGCTGGCAGACCAGGGTGCAGGAGAGAGGACTTGGGATTGTTTTAGGAAGTAAGTGTTGTATGGAGAAGATAGTAACTGAAGTGAAAGATGGGAACTTATTGCATATTGGGCCTGTCTCCGAGGGTCTTTGTACACACCTGGCCTCATGACAATCCTGAGAGGTACACATTGTGATCATGGCCAGTTCGAGTGATAAAACTCTAAGTATCCTGCCCAGGGCCACCCAGCCGGCAAGAGGTAAAGACGGGATCTGAAGCCAGGCAATCTGTCTCCAGGGCCTGTCCACCTAGCTTTGTGTAAGCCAGTCATTTCTGCCAAAGCCAGGTAAGCCAGTCATTTCTGCCAAATCCACAGGGCTGCCTCCTCACCTGAGGCACAGAGTCGGGACTCAGGGCCCTGGTGCTCTTCCCATGACCTCCTGATTTGGGAAAAAGGACATAATAAAGGTTGCCCTGCTCCCTTCACCCACTTATTCCTCTTCTGGAGTGGTGGTTGTGTCAGCCTGACTTTGGCATGCAGGCTCCTGCTTTCCATCTGGTGCATTTTGGTGGGGCTCACCAGGACCACCTACTGTGTGCATACCCTTTGATAGGTGTTCACCCAGTATTATCTCACAATGGCCAAGGAGGTAGGTATTACTGCTCCCAATTTACAGGTGAGAAAACCGAGGCTCAGAGAGGTGAACAACTTGCCCACATTAAATAGCTCATTAATGGCAGAACCTTAATGTGATCTCAGGACCATGGACAAGAGTCCGTGGCCTTTTTCCTCTCTTCCCTGTGCAGTGCAGTGGGCCTGCCATGGCTTCCCTCACTCTTGACTCTGCCGAAATCCTATCTCTGGCTTTGATGATGCCAGGGTAGGTCTGAGGGCCAAGGTTGAAACAACATTGCCCCTTTCAGGAAAGATGCTGGGGCAGAGATGGGTGAGGAGGGTCCTAATGACCTCCCCCAGGTGTCCTGCAGGTCCTGTCCTGGGAGAGCAACAGCTAGGGTGCCCCTCTTTGGGCGTGGCCAGGGGATGGTGGTGTACAGGACCGAGGGCCTCTTTTCTGGGCCACTTCTCCAGTTGCCTGTGGCCCGTAACTGTAAACTCTCTGGAGTTCTCAGCCAAGGGAAGCAGAGGGAGGATCAGTGCCTTTGAGGGGCCAAGGCAGGTGTGACAAGCAGGTGCTCTTCCCTCTCTGAGGCTTGTCCTCTGATGAGCTGCATGGAAGCGGGCACCAGGATCACTCAGGCAGGGAGCTTTTCTGCAGCCCTTCCTGGCTGAGTTGCCGAGATTCTGTCATTTCTTCAGGAGCCTCGGTCTTCCTGGTGAGCAGCAGAGGAATAAGCTTGGGGCAGGGGTGGTTTGGGAGACTCACTGAGGAAATTTTGCTGAATGATTTGATTTTTCTAAAATTTGAGGGCTTTGTGTTTTGGGTTTGGAGAAAGCTGTAGCCAGAAGATGAGGAGGGGAATATGTTTTAGAGAATCAGTCTCTTCGGCCAGAGACCCCCACGGGCACAGATGGCAGTGGGCTTCCTGGAGAGGTGCAAGGGGGAGTTGCTGGCTGGGGCTGTTCTTGGGGAGCACGGACTGGAGATGTGGAGGGTGAGGACAGAGGTGATGAGAGGAAGCCCAAAGTTTGAGGACAAGTCTGGGTTCAAGGAGCTGCCCAATACCTAGAGTGAGAGCTTCTTCCCCACCCTGGGCCGGCCCCCTGTGTGCCTCAGTGCCCCCAGCTGTATGTCGGGGGTGAAATTCTCTGCTGGCAGCATTCCTGCCATGCGGCTTTCAGGCTGCAGCTGCAGAGTGTAGCCGTTACTCTCTTGTTGTCATTATTTATTATTTAAGCACCTCTCTTGTGGCCAAGCAGGGGCCTGTGGGTGGAGTGTCACCTTAGGCTGTGGGTCCCCTTTCTCTGCTGGACCCTGCGATCACCTCTTTGTAGTTCAGCACCTACTGCTTGCTGGGGTGTGTACCGGGTGTCCCACATGGGTTAGTCATGGAGGCCAAGGGGCCGTCCTGGAATTTCCAGGGAGGCTCTTCCCTCCTGTTTGGGCTCTGGCAGCGCCTGTGTCTGCCGTTATGGGTGTGCATGTCCCTCTCTCCCTACCCTGTCCCCCTTCCCTACCCCCAACCAGGGACTGTTGCTCACTGTCATGATGCTTTAGTAAATCCAGTGGGGAGTGTGGAATCCAGATCTTCATTGGCCTCTCATCTCATTCCTGTTTCCTGGCCCAGCTCAGGCCCTGGGTGCCATACCTCCTGCTCAGGGTGCCAGGCATTTGGGGGCTGTGCTGGCCTCTCCCAGGGCGGAGGGGGGTGGTGGCGCTTGGGGCTTTGATGGCTGTGGGAGCAAGAGTGCTTGGGCATTTGGGACAAAAGGAATAGGAGTCAATGTCCAGGAAAGAAGAGGTCATGGGAACTGAAAGGACACGTGGCCCAAGGTGGACAGAAAAGCCAGTTCATAGCAAGGGGTATGGTTGGCAGAGCCATGGGAGGATGTGAAGGGGTGTGTGTGTGCGCGTGTGCATACAGTCTTAGTGGCACTGTGGAGGGCTGTGATGTGGAGTGTCCAAGGCCAGCACTCATCCTTGGGTCTTCAGTGGGCCCCTGGGGGCAGTCAGTTTCAGCTCTGAAAATCCACCAGCGTTATCTGGGCTCTTTCCCCTGGGTTTGACCTGGGGTTAGCCATTTGGAGGTGCGGGCCTTTGAGGGAACCCTCAGACCCCCCACCCTGGAGCCCCATTTTATGGGAGAGCTCCAGCCAGGAACAGCGCGCTGATAAAGAAGTGTTTTCATTCTCAGGGATGTTAATTACCACAGATTGGATTTCTTCTGAGTGGGCCTTTTGTTGCAGGACCCTTTCTAACCAAGGTGGTTTCAATACTCCTGCGGTTTCCATGAGCCAATTCAGGTTCATTACTTTGGTCTGTTACCACCTGGGGTATTCAGCCCTGATGTTATTACTTTTGGCCTCACTGGGTCTGGTTTTTCAATCTTGGTTTAACTCCTGGTCTGGCGTCTCCCTGAGACACCACTCTCCTTGGGTGCTGAGCCTGGAAAAAGATAACCCAAGCATGTAGACATGTTTTCTTGGCTCTGTGAGTTTTATTAAACATTTACAAACGTGTTTTCTTCAATTTCCTGAGGTAATCTGGCACAAACAAGATGGGCTTTGAATGTTCTTTCCAGTTGTCATGTTCATTTATAATCCTGTCCGTTCCCCCTCTGTGGAGGAGACTGGAAATGAATCGGGCAGTGGTGGTAAGGAATCCAGGCTGGAAGTAGGAAAGGGTGGAGCAGTTGGTGGCTGGTCCCCAAGTGTGAAGACAGGGAGTTCCTGGCTTGGGCCGGGTCTGGACTCTCACCCACCTGCCGCCTTGACACTTCCATTCTTGCAGTGGACCCTGCTTGGGTTTCTGAGAGCCTTCACGCTTTTCCTTTTCAATATTCTTTCTCTGGTTACAGCTGCTGTGTAAGGAATTAGCAAAGAAGAAAATAAGTCACCCATAATCCTACCACCCCAAGATAATAGATAATGATAGTCAAGATCTTATTTCCTTATTTCCTTAACATATTTCCTTGTAGATTTGGGGGGGGGGGCATTTAAGAATATTATTGAGGTCTTAATACTCTCCATATATGTCTATATCTTGTACTTGCAGAACAGTTATTTCTTATTACAGAAACAATGCACATTTGATTGTGGAAAACTTGGAAAATACCGAGGGAAAGCACAGAATGAAAAGTAAAAATTACACTGATTATTCATCCAGAGCCAACCATTTTTTGACTGTTTGCATACACTGCCAGTCTTTTTTCTCAAGGATATACACACATTATCTCTCACCACAAATTGGGATCATGCATATACAGACATCCTTTTTCTTTTCCCTTTTTACTTAAAAATATCCCATAAATTTGTGTCATGATATATAGTTTTCCTGAGACATGGTTTTTGAAAAATAATTTATTTAGGTGAAATTTATGTAATGTGAAACTAACCATTTTAAAATGAACAATTCATTGGCATTTAGTACATACACAGTGTTGGGCAACCATCACTTCTGTCTAGGTCCAAAACATTTCCCTCACTGCAGAGTAAAACTCCTTACCCTTTAAGTAGTTTCTCCCCCATTTTCCCCAGCCTCTGGCAACTAACCAGTCTCTATCGATTTATCAATCCTGGATATTTCATGTAAATGGAATCCTGCATGAGACATGTTTGTTTGTGTGTGTGTTTTTTGTTTTTTGTTCTTTTTTTTTTTTTTAGACGTGGTTTTTAATGGCTGCATGGTGTGCTTTTTATCTATTTGAATAGGGCCCAGGTCTTTAACGGGGGGTCCACCATCCAGGAGCTGGGGTTCTGTCATATGGATATACCATAGTTTATCTAATCCCTTGCTCTGGACACTGAAGTGGTTTGCAGTTTTTTTAATGCCTGCAGGTAGTAATGGGTTGAACATCTTTGTGTGTAAATTTCTTTCCTGTATTTCAGATTAGCAAGGACGTGTGTTCTTGAATATATCCATGCAGTTTAATTTGACGTCATTGTGAAGTAAAATCTTTCTTTTTCTTTTTTCTTTTTTTGGGAGGTCTCCTTGAATGAAAGACTCTTGCCTCTAACCTTTGGGCTCCCTGTTGCTTTTTGGGAAGTTTTGTCTTTTCCATCAAAGCAGTTCCTTAGCAAGGGTGGCACATGCTACCTTAAACACCGCAAGGTGATAGTGCCTCAGACTGCATGAAGGATGGACTGAAGCCTGCCTCTTCCCTTGGGGTCATCTGGGCTGCTTTTGCAGAATCTTTCTGTTCTTCAAGGGCAGCATAACTTTTGCAGAGACTGGTTAAACTACTTTAGATGGAGTTGACAGGGCTGGCCAGTGCTTGCAGAACTTGTAACTGCCAGAGACCTCAGGTAGAGGTGATTTGCTACTTCTTGTCTCTCATCCAGGTGCAGGAAGTGCCAGAGTAAGGCTGGCTGTGGGAGGTCCCTGTAGGCATTGTGGTGAGGGCACAGCCAGGAATAGGCTTCCTGGAGAGGCCTCAGACCTCTTGCAGAATTCAAGACTGGCACGATTTCCTTTATCCTTGTCGCAGACCTGGATTAGGTATTATTAAAACATGAGCCACCTTTGACTCCTGCTGTGGCCTTGTGAGCCTGGGATGCTGATGGAAGGAAGACTGAAGTCAAGTCTTAATCTTTGCTGTGCCATTAATTAGCTGTGTGACTTTAGGCAAGGCACTGCTCCTGTCTAGGAATCAGGTTGTCTGTACTTAAGTGAGTGTTGAGTTGCTCTGGGGCATTTGTGCCCCCTTCAGAATTGCACTTGCTGGGCCATCAGTGATGACTGTTTTCTCCAAGCCTAGCACAGTGCCTGGTACAGAATGAGCATTCAACATGCCCCTGTGTGAGCATGCGCACACACACACATGCACTGTGCGTGCTCTGTTATGCTCTGAGCTGCTCTATTATGACAATGGGATATACCTGTTTGCCTGGTCCCTATAGGATATATACAAAAAGAATATACTCCTACAAACTAGATCACTGGGTATGGTTCCATCCACATTGATTTCTAAATTGCTATGTATGGTCTCTAAAATCTCCCCTTTTCTAGGTGACTGGGTCTCTATCCATGCCCCGGTCATTTTAAATCCCTTGTGTTGGCTCATTAAGCCTGCCTACCTTTTAGATAACTGGGAGTAGTCCTTAAAATCACATCCTTCCCCTCTGCCATTGTAGAGTTATTTGGGGGGCAGTCTTTGCTATTCTTCATGGACATTATGAATTGCTCACTCATGTTTGACATGGACTGGAGAAAAAAAAGCCTTAGAATTCTATCTAGATCAGTAATTTTCTTTAAGTTTCATTGATTCTGAGCTTAAGTGTATATATACTATCTTCTCTTTTAGTCTGTAAACAACTGACTTAATTCAGTTAATGCTAGGGAATCAAAGAGGAACAAATCATGGCCCCTCAAGATGTCATAGTCCAGGAGGGACAAACAGATGAACAACTGTAATGTAACAAGCATGCTCAGTAGGATTTGTATAGAATGTGGCAAACACAGTGGGGGATGTGGGGCATGGATCCATTCCATGGGATGGGCTCAGTTGGAAGTAGCATTTGAACCAGGCCTTGAAGGATGGATGGGTAGGAAGTTATTTTTTAAATTTTTTTAATTTTTATTTTTTTTTAAGATTTTATTTATTTATTTGACAGAGACAGACACAGCGAGAGAGGGAACACAGGCAGGGGGAGTGGGAGAGGGAGAAGCAGGCTTCCCGCGGAGCAGGGAGCCCGATGCGGGGCTCGATCCCAGGACCCTGGGATCATGACCTGAGTCGAAGGCAGACGCTTAACGACGAGACACCCAGGCGCCCCTGGAAGTTGTTTTATTGATGGGTAAGGGAAGAGTATTCTGGGAATACTCATTCTCATTCATCGTTCATTCAGTAAGTCTCTCATTTACCTGCTGCAGCCTAGGCCCATGGTTTGTTAGGAATTTAGATGTTCTTTGTATTCTCTATGGTGCTTTGCATAGTGCTTTGTATATACCAGTTGTTTGGGAAGTATTTGAGTAAATAAAAAATTTCATCTGATAAGTAAGGGAAGTAAAAATTCTGACATTTGTAGAAACTGACTTTCAAATGAAATAATGTGTATGAAAATAAAGCATTAGGCAACTGTAAGGTATCAGTTAATATTTGACTCTCTTCTTGTTTTGTTTTTTTTTTTCCAAAGAGATTTATTTGGAGGACTTTTTTGCTCTTTCAAATAACTACAACATCTTATATTATTAGTTTTTTATTCTGTGCGTCGATAGTGCTGGGTAAGAGAACATTGATGGTGATGTTTTTAATTTATTTCATGATTTGTTGTTATTGATTAACACAATATATAGAGGCAGGAACCCTACAGATCTCTCTTATCTTGTGGAGTTTCCTTTGTGTGAAGTCTGCTTCTTACCCAGTGAAACCCTGAACTTCCATTCTCACGCCTTGATTCAGGTTAGCTTCCTCTGGGCCTGAGGGGTCAGTTTCTGAACTTTCTATAAGTTTCTGTTTGGTGAGTCAACTTTCTAATCATGATAAAGGTCAAATTATTCTTTTAGAGACCTGGTGCAATTTGGCACATTCCTATCTTACCAGTTTCTTGAGGGGGAAGGGAAAGAAAAACATAAGCACCCTCTAAATCTGCTTTGCATTTTCCTGCAGAGTAAATAGTAGACTTTTTATTTATTTGAACCACAAAAATAAACACAAACTAGAAAAACATTGTCCAATCAACCAGGTTAATTTTCCTTTAGCAGGTAGCTTAAATTGTGTTTATAAATGCAGTACTATTTATTCAAACATTAAAAGCTAATTAGTAGGGACACGTGGGTGGTGCAGTCGGTTAAGTGTCCCACTTTTGATTTCAGCTCAGGTCATGATCTCAGGGTTATGAGATTGAGCCTTGCATCGGCTGTCAGCTCTGTGCTGGGCGTGGAGCCTGCTTAAGATTCTCTCTCTTCCTCTCCCTATGTCCCTCCCCGCGCCCCCCCCCTGCTCTAAAAAAAAAAAAAAGCTAATTAGTAAAGAGCTCTGATGTAAACTTTTGTCAGTAGAAGTTCTTCTATTTCAGTATAAAGATACATAGAGCATAAAATGAAATCTTACATTTTAAACATGTGATGAAGGGTCTAAGTGTATTACCATTCTGAAAAGCCCTGGTCCTTATCATTTGGTCTATCTTACTTAATTTTTAAATTGGGGTGGTGCTCGTAATTGTTCATATATATATATAGGCACAAAATCTTAGAACCTTAAGACTTCTTGTAAATTACAGTCACATTAGCATTCACAAAAGAACTTTATAACTTTTTCTGGTTCCTTCACTTACTCTTTCATTTAGTCAATAAACTAATATAAGATGATGAGCTGATTGCTATGAAGAGCAAGTTTAAGACTTGTCTATGAAAATATATAATACAGTGGAAACTAGATGTATCATTTCTATGCCTTTACATATGCCTAGAGTGCTCTTTCTTTGTCCCCTCTTGTGTGTTTGGCACCTTAATCCTTTGCCTTCAAGACATAGCTCAAGCCTCCATGAAGCTTTCCCTGACCTCCCTGTGTCTTTCAGGGTAGTGGTTCTCCAACCTTGGCCACTCAGTGAATGTTCCTTAAAATAGTAATAAAAGGATGCTGGGGATGTAGGTAAGACTGGTTCCCTGCCCTCAGGGAGCTCACAGATGATTTATACCCAGTGTAATGAGTGCCAAAATGGAAGAATTCTCTGAGTGTTGTGGGAACTCAGAGGAGGGAGTAGTTAGGGAAATGTGAGAAAAACCCTGGGGTGAGGGGTGGGGTGAGAAGAGACATTTGATGTGGGGTTTAAAGGCCTGGGAGTTATAGGCAAGGGTATCTGAGTCAGGAAAAGATGTTTGGAAGAAGGGGTTCCATGCAGAGTAGCCCTGTGTGCATTGTCCTGGAGGTGTGAAAGACTCAGGTTGAGGGGACGGTTAGATGGTGTGTGTGGCCAAGGTGGGTGAGGCTAAACTACCCATGGGGACACAGTGGCAGGTCAGGTCTAGTGGGTACTTGTGCACTAGATTGGGCCATGCAGACTGAGCTTAGGAGTCTGGACTTTATTCTGTATTCAGTAGAGGTTTTCTTTCATGAAAAAGAAAAACTGATCTGATCTTCTCAAAGGTCAGGGAAGTAGGGAAATTGCTCCTTTCTGGTTATGCACAGCTTTTTTGATCCCCTGATGGCCTGAAGGAGTTGCTCCTCACATCCCTTTCCGTCCAGCTCCCTGGAACATCAGGGACAGCTTTGTGCCAGGAAGCGCTGGTTCCCTGGAAGCTTCTCCACAGGGGGCATCTCCTCCCAGCACTGGGGTAGGAGCTGTTCTTCCATTCCTTTGAGGGCTCCTCGGCCTTCACCTGAGACTTCACCTGTAATGGTAGTCATGGCCATGCCCATTGGTTCTCCATGGTCTCACCTCACAGATTCTAGGGCCATGGTCTATAGTGAGGAGGAAACCCCTCTTGGCTCTCTGCCGCCCTCTGACTCCAACTTCTCCCTTCTCTGTGGCCATCTTCTGCCTCCACACATTCAGTCACTCCATCTTCACTGTCTGGTTTGTGTTCCCCACTCCACTCTGAGATCTGCTTGGCTTCCTGTTCACCAAGTTCAGCCTAGTTCCCCTCACTCTTTGACTTTATTGACCAGTCTCTGTTTCTCAAAACCTTACCTTGGCTGTTTTTCCGGTCTCTCTCCCCTCTGCTCCCCTCTCCTGTCTCCGGTTTGGTTTCTCTCTCTCTGAATTTCTGTGGCTTATGATATCTCTACTCTAATGGCATTTGTTTCTTTTAATTTTAAGTAGGCTCCACAACAAATGTGGGGCTTGAACTCAGGACCCTGAGGTCACATGCTCTACTGACTGAGGCAGCCAGGTGCTCCAGGTTACTGTCTTTCTTGTACTTTGGTTTTCTGTGGTGATTTATATTCATGTCTTTTAAGTCCTGTGCTATACTCTCAGGCAAGATCCAATTCTTAATTCTCTTTATTTCCCCAGGGGCCTAGTACAGGCATATAGTGGGACATTGGAATACAGGAATGAACAAACAATTTTTTGGGATCTGTTGTAAGTTAACTGCTTAGTGGTGTTTCTCAAAGTGTTTTCCACAAACTGCATCAGATTCAGGTGTGTATACTTTTTTTTTTTTAAGATTATTTTATTTATTTGAGAGAGAACATGAGTGGGAGGAGAGGAGCAGAGGGAGAGGAAGAGCAAGAAGCAGATTCCCCACTGAGCAGGGAGCCCGATGTGGGGCTCAATCCCAGGACCCTGGGATCCTGACCTGAGCCAAAGGCAGATGCTTAACCGACAGAGCCACCCAGGCGCCCAATGCCTTACTTGTTAAAAACACAGGTTTCAGGGCCCTTTCCAAATTTTTTTTTTTAAAGATTTTATTTATTTATTTGACAGAGACAGACACAGCGAGAGAGGGAACACAAGCAGGGGGAGTGGGAGAGGGAGAAGCAGGCTTCTCGCGGAGCAGAGAGCTCGATGTGGGGCTCAATCCCAGGACCCTGGAATCATGACCTGAGCCGAAGGCCGACGTTTAATGACTGAGCCACCCAGGCACCCCAACTAAAATGCATTTATAAGCTTGACCCTTAAACCAGAAGTTCAGATTTCAGTGAGAATAAGATCACCGGGGGGGGGGGGGCTGCTTGTTTAAAATGCAAACTCCAGGGGTGCCTGGGTGACTCAGTGGGTTAAGCGTCCAATTCTTGGTTTCAGCTCAGGTCATGATCTCGAGGTCGTGGGATCAAGCCCCGGGTTGGGCTCTGCACTCAGTGGGGAGTCTGTCTGAGATTCTTTCACCCTCTCCCCCTCCTCTCTCTCCCCCCACTTTCTCAAATGAATAAATAAAAACTTAAATCAATCAATCAATCACAGACTCCAGAGTCACACTCCCAGAGATTCTGGTTCAGTAAATTTGGAAAGGGCCAAATAATAATAATAGGCAACTATTATAACCTTATAGTTGCCAACCTTGGCCACTCAGTGAATGTTCCTTAAAATAGTAATAAAAGGATGCTGGGGATGTAGGTAAGACTGGTTCCCTGCCCTCAGGGAGCTCACAGATGATTTATACCCAGTGTAATGAGTGCCAAAATGGAAGAATTCTCTGAGTGTTGTGGGAACTCAGAGGAGGGAGTAGTTAGGGAAATGTGAGAAAAACCCTGGGGTGAGGGGTGGGGTGAGAAGAGACATTTGATGTGGGGTTTAAAGGCCTGGGAGTTATAGGCAAGGGTACCTGAGTCAGGAAAAGATGTTTGGAAGAAGGGGTTCCATGCAGAGTAGCCCTGTGTGCATTGTCCTGGAGGTGTGAAAGACTATAAGGTCTCCACTGAGTGCAGAGCCCAACCCGGGGCTTGATCCCATGACCTCGAGATCATGACCTGAGCTGAAACCAAGAATTGGACGCTTAACCCACTGAGTCACCCAGGCACCCCTGGAGTTTGCATTTTAAACAAGCCCCCCCCCCCCCCCGGTGATCTTATTCTCACTGAAATCTGAACTTCTGGTTTAAGGGTCAAGCTTATAAATGCATTTCAGTTGGGGTGCCTGGGTGGCTCAGTCGTTAAGTGTCTGCCTTCAGCTCAGGTCATGATCCCAGGGTCCGGGGATCGAGCCCTGCATCGGGCTCCCTGCTCCGCGAGAAGCCTGCTTCTCCCTCTCCCACTCCCCCTGCTTGTGTTCCCTCTCTCACTGTGTCTCTGTCAAATAAATAAATAAAATCTTTAAAAAAAAATAAATGCATTTCAGTTGCCGAGCATCAGGTGTCTTCTAGATGAGGCCTGAGAGGTGAGCTGGATTGCTGTCCATCTCTTCTCACCTGCAGGGCAGATGGGACTTGGATGGAAGTCATGGCTTTTGTGAAGTGGTAAATGGGAGAGGAGCTCAGAGGAGGTGGCAGGGGTCACACTGAAATGCGTGGATAGATAGGGCTTGCTAAAGATGGACAGAGCATAAAGAGAGGGGCAGTTGGGAGCTTTCTGGGAGGGAGAGCCAACGTGAAGAAGGCATGGAGGTGAGAAATCCAGAGTGTGGGGATGACAAGGAGTCTGTGTTGGTGGATGGAAATACATGAGGGAAGCAGAAGACAGACTCAGGTCATGAGGGCTTGAGCGCCATGCTGAGGAGGTTGACTTCCTGCCGTAAAGATGCTGCTGAGGAGACTGGAGTGTGGGTCTCTGTGTGCACCTGTTACCTGCAGGGCCTGCTGTTTCCTCTCTGTGTTGAGGATGTCCCTCAGGAGTAGGGGAGGTGGGGAAGGGCTTCCTGGAGAGGGCAGTGAGAACTCTGGTGCTCACGATCAAGTTCTAAAACCTTTCCGTCCATGTTTGATGTGAGAATGTATCTTCTTGTTTCAAATTTCTGTGCTTTTAAAAATCTTCTTCAGCTCTTGTGAATTTGCTGGAGAACCTGGGTCGGTGTGTGTGTATGTGTCCCCCCTTCATCCTGCCTCACAGTTTCCCCAGCCGTGTGTGTGTGTGTGTGTGTGTGTGTACATACATGGGTAATTGTGCAGATACTGTTTTACCTATCCTTTCTTCCTCATTGCTACCACTGCTGTCACCTTCCTGGTGTGAGGGAAATGGAGGGGGAGGTAATGCAGGACATTCAGGACATTCTGATACATTTGGATGTGCTTTTAGTTGAGAAAACAGTAGCCTATTTGGTGGTCACCAAAGGGGCTTGGTAACGCTCCACCAGGTTGGGTGGGGCCTGGGTGTCTGTGTTCTCCACAAGCTCCCAGGGGTACTTGCTGATGCTGACATCGCTGCATTTTGGAACCGTCAGCCCAGATAACCCAATCACTTTGTCCTTTCACCCAGGGATTAGGGGCCCTTGAATTCCTCAGCTGGAATGGGGGTTTTTGAACTTGATACGAACTCCTTCTTCCTCCACTTTGATCAGTAGAGAGGAAACTACCTTACAGAGGAGAGAGGCGGCCGAGGGATGTTCCCCTAAGTCTGCAGTGTGCGGTGGGTGTGTGTTGCCAGAGCCGGAGTCGAACAGAATGCTCATTAAGACCCACAGCAAGTTGGGGCCTGTCAGTAATGAGTACTCGTTGCTGTTTTCTACAGAAATTTCACTTCAAAACCTCATTTGCCTTCAAATACCCTGATTTGCCATTCTAATTAGGCACCGGAGTCGGGCTTTATGGGCAGGCTTGTGGCACCCTCTGTGCATCCTGTTTCTGTGAACCTCTTGGGAGACACTTGAAGTGAAATTCTTTGAACACATCAAAAAAGTCAACACAGACAAAAAATCCCAGTGATTCCCAAGCCCTAAAAATTTTGGGTGTCTAATTTCAAAGTTCCTATCCCCCCCTCACTTTAAGGTTGGTGTAATCCTGCTTTGTGATACGAAGTGAGGAAAGAGGGTTTCACACTTTAAGAGGGGAGGGTCTCAGGGTTGGGGTCTCTGCAGGTGGGGGTGTCCAGTCCTCTTCAGGGCTGGTAATTCAGTGACTAGACTGTTTGGGAGAAGGCACTGGGAGGAAGCCTGGAAGCCTCAGTCCCAGGCTGAGTGGGCTCCCCCTTGCATGGGTGCCAGCTGCCCTGGTCAACTTTGCCCACCTTTCCTCATCTAGCAGCGTGAGGGCTGTGGGAGCCGACAGCAGAAGCGCCCCTTGTGGAGAGCGAGGGTGGCACCACAGACGGTTCCTGCTGCCCCCGTGAGGAGGCCTGGGGAAAGTGAGGAACTTCCCCACAGTGGAGGTCTGGCTCCCCCTATATGAGGAGGCTGAGGAAACCACAGTGGAGGGAATCTGGCTGGCTCCTGTCTGTGGCTCGGTCAGTGAGCAGACTGGGATTGCAAGTCAGGGAATGCTTTTTTTCTTAAAAACAAAACCAAAGATACCAGTCACCGAAATGAAAGAGCAAAGCAGTGATGTCCTCTGAGGCCAGAGAGTGAAAGGAGGATATTTTGCAGGACTTCTGTTCCCACTCAGGTCCTTACTGGGCTCATGGTCTACCCTTTTCCTACACCCAGATCTCTGATTCCTTTGAAACTGCCTTTTAATACAGCCCTTTTATTCTGGCACTAAGCCTTCTTCCCTTCAGATCTGATATCTGTAGGGCTCCCAACCCACCTCCCCCATGTCTCCTTGCGGCCCCTCACCTCCAGAGAGCACCAGATACTCCTGACCAAAGATTTTATTCTGTTCCCTGCTTAGTAACCTTATGGAGCTTCCATTTATTTAGCTGATAAAGTCCAATGATCTATCAGGCCTGTATCCATCCATCTAACGCTTACCCAGTACTACAGGACTTTGTGAAGTTCCCAGGTACAGAGATACATGTGACAGAAAGAGATACAATTCTTAACCCCCAGGCCACTGGAGAAGGCAGACAACAGTCAAGTACAGGAGTAAGTTCGGTGGGCTGTGGGATAACAGAGGACGGGCACCTGGGCTGGATCTGTTAATGGTCATTCGTTATGTAAGATGAGACTACATTAGATGCTGGAATGAAACCTATCGATTTTGACTACTAGGAGGGATAATGATAGTGATGCTTTGTAAACAGACCTACTTCAAATTAAACTTGTTTAAAAGCATTAACTCTTATTGTGGTGCCTGGGTGGCACAGTCGGTTAAGTGTGTGACTCTTGGTTTCAGCTCAGGTCGTGATCTCAGGGTTGTGAGATCAAGCCCCATGTTGGGCTCTTCACTCAGCACAGTCTGCTTGAGATTCTCTTTCCCCCTGTTCCCTGTGCCCCTCCCTACCACATGCTCGCTTGTTCTCTCTTAAATAAATAAATCTTTAAAAAAAAGTATTAACTCTTTTGAGCCTCAGCTTCCTCATCTGTAAATTGGGTAAGGCATAATAATAGCACCAGCCTCATAAGATTGTTATTAAGGATTAAATGAGATAATGTATATTTGTGGAACACAGTAACTGTTCAATAAATATTGGCTATTGTAATTATTATCAAAGAGAAGAAACTTTCTCTAGGATCCTTGGAGGGAAATCACTGAAAATGTAGAGAAAAACATCAACAATTTGTTCAGCGTGAATTCTCCAAGTCTTATAAACCTGTCTGTTGCAACATGCTTCCGCATAAGTGAAAGGAGTAACACCCAACAGTGCAATTTGGTGAAAGAACGCTGCTAGATGAAGAGTAACACCCTGTTTGTCAAGTGTGGGTTTTTGCATGTTGGATTTTTTTTTTTTTAAGGAAAGGCATTTTAATACTTTAAGGAGAGGCAAAATAGTACTTTAATACTTAATACATCTTAATACAAGATGGTTTGGTACAGTCATTCCCACAGTGAGGCAATATCAGAATCATCTGGGAAATGTCTTAAAAATACAGATCCTGGGGTCCTGCCTTTCTCCCTTCCCCCAAACTGATCCAGTAGATCTGGGTAGGGCCTGGAAGTCTGTGTTTTAAATAAGTGCCTCCAGACAATTCTGCTTTGCAGCTCAGTTAGGGAACCTAGGACAGAACCAGGGCTCTGTGGCCAAGTACTAGGCTTAGCTTCTCCTGGTACTGCCTCTGTCTACCTGAGTGAGCTGCTGGTTACTAGGTCCTCTGAGTCCCAGGCTTATCAGGTGTGTGTGTTTGATGAGATGATGAGTGAGAGCACTTGTATGTGGGCTCCATAAAGGTAAGGGATTATCATTTCTGTTAATTCATTATGACAGTCTCTTCCTCTCAGTCTCATTTCTTCCCCTAACAATTTAATCAGAGTCACCACTGCACACATTTTATCTTTTAAGCCTGTGGTTGCTTCTCATAGGATTTAATGTTGTAAAATAAGGAGCAAGAGCCTGTGCTTTGGCCCAAGAGCAATTTTTTTTTGCTGTTAAAAGCCTGTGATTCTGAGCTTGGGTCTGTTTCTATACTTTCTTGTATCAGGTGGAGGGAGAGACTATGCCAGGCACTTATGATTAAGGATTTGAAAGCTAGAAGTCTGTGCCGTCCTTAAAGGTAGCCGCTAGCTACATGTGGCTATTGAGCACTTGAAATTCGGCTAGTCTGGATTGAGACATGCTCTGAATTTGAAATACATCCCAGATAAGACTTAATGAAAAGAATGTAAAATATATCAATAATTTTTTATACTGATTACATGTTGAAAATGATAATATTTTGGAAATATTGATTAAAGTATATTATTAAAATTAATTTCACTAGTTTTTACCTTTTTTAATGTGGCTACTAGAAAGTTTAAAATTGCGTGATGTGGCTTGCCTTATATTTCATCAGACGGTCCGGCTTTCTGGTTTAAGTCAATTTTGGGGGCCAGTTCAAAAAGTTTACAATGTTTCGTCTGTTTGCAAATTCAAAAGGTGGGCTTTACATTTGAAATGGACATACAGAGCAGTTATTCCAAATCATTTAACTTGTTGAATATTTGAAGTGTTGTTCTGCTTTTTTTTTGAAGGGAAGATTTCATGAAATTCAGTCCAAAGGGCATTTGTGTCTCCTCTACTAATTTTAAGAGTCTTTTCTAACATCTGTAGGAGGGGCAAGAAGAAAGCCTAAGTGGAGAAATGGCTTTGCTCAGATCAGATTTTTATTGCAGAGCTGCAAAGCCCAGCAGACAGCAGTGTATAATGGACACCACCGTTCATGTTTTAACTGTGGGCTTGGAATGAAACCGCTGTGATACAGCAGTGACAGCACTGCTTCCCTTTTTCTAATCATTTTTGGCCTCTCCCTGGCCCTCTGCTTTCTCTCTCTCTTCCCCTGATATTACCGCGTTTTGTGATGACCGTGTGTGAGACCCAGCCAGGAACTCAGAGGTGAGGTTGAGAAAAACACATTTAGCAATTGGCCAGGTTGGAATGGGCACTGGTCACTTATTTCGCTCTTTAAATGGCAGCATTCCTGGGAATTCAGAGCATTTTCTTCATCTCTGAAGTGGCAGTGCTAAAAGCTCTTGTGTCTGCCTCACGGTGGAATTATGAGAAATAAAAAGGAAAAATAAAAAGGCAGGACATCTGGTGCACAAATAGTTCATAGTAAAAGTCCAGCTTCTCTGCCATCAACTATTTCTGTGGCAAACAGGCTTTCATCTGTAGGTCTCAGATCTTTCTCTTGCTATACACGAAGGAAATAGAATGGCTCAGTATAGCTAAAAGGGTACAAGTCTGACTCCAGATTGAATTCCAGTTCTGCTGCCTACTAGCTGTGTGACCTTGGGAAATGTACTTGACCTCTCTGAGCCTCACTTTCCTCATCTGTAAAATGGATAATAGAACCTCTTGTGAGGTTGGGGTGCCTGGGTGGCTCAGTCGTTAAGTGTCTGCCTTCGCCTCAGGTCATGATCCCAGGGTCCTGGGATCGAGCCCCACATCAGGCTCCATGCTCGGCAGGAAGCCTGCTTCTCTCCCTCACCCACTCTCCCTGCTTGTGTTCCCTCTCTCACTGTGTCTCTCTCTGTCAAATAAATAAATAAAATCTTAAAAAAAAAAAAAAAAACCTCTTGAGAGGTTAATCGAGCTAGTTAAACCTATAGGATTCTTAGAACAGTGCCCAGAAGATAGTAAACACTCAGTGAACATTGGATTCATTCAGTCAGCAATATTTTTTGAGTGTCTTTTATGTGCCAGGTGCTGTTCTAAGCACTGGGCACAGCAGTAAAAAGGCAGTAAAACTCCTGGGAGAGAGGCACTTTTAGTAGAGGAATTCAAAGTATATTTATTAATTATAATTACCAAAGTATGTCACTGCCTTAGGAGCCTTCACAGACTGCTGCTTCATTTTATTTATTGGATTTTGACAGTAAGTTTTTTTTCTTAAACAAAACAAAGCAAATGGAAAACCTTGGGTTTCATTCCTAGCTCACCTGGTACTGTGTGACCTTGGGCAAGTTATATTAACTCCCCAAGGCTTCATTTTTTCACATATAAAGAATTTAACAAGTAATATCTTACTCAAAGGAGAGTGTGAGCTTTCAGTGTATTAAGTGAGCTAATGCTTGTAAAGCTCTTAGCATATGCTTAACTCCTAGGAAGTGTTCTATAAAGGTTAACTATTATTGCCATTGCTTCTAGCTATAGAGATTCTGGAAGTCGGTGGTTCTAAATGAAAAGTTCCCCAGGCTGGTGGAAAGGGAAATTGACTCATGTTCTCCTGTGGTGCCCACTCTATAAGCAAGGTTGTTCAGGAATGCCTTGGAAACCATATAGTTTTCCAGAAACAAAACAACAGACATCCAGAATTTCAGTAGAGCTGCCCAAAGATGTAGTGAGTTTCTTTGAGAGGTAGTGAGTCACTCATTATTGGTGATATCTAAGCCGGGCCACCAATAGGCAGGGATGTTGCAAAGGGATGGGCCTTGTGGTTGTGAGCTCTGAGGTTATGGAGGCTTTGTTTAATCGGCAACATATAATCCAACTGTGTAAGGAAGCCCTAGGGAGGGGCACCTGATCATCCCAGCACCTTGGGGCACTCATTTCTAAAGGGCAACTGGTGACCTTGGAGGCAGTCTGCCCCACCCAGCCAGGTGGGGGCATTTGCTGTGACAGACTTTACTCTAATACTTTTCTTCTCCTGAGTGTAATTATTTCTTGGAGGCAGACCTCAGGGTTGAGTTGGAGAGAGGCGGGTCATTCTGTCACCACTGTTTATCCAGAGAGTAGAGGGCACCTGGGCTTGGTGCCACACCTGTGCTTCTCTGGGGATGGAGTAGACGGAGATGACTTCAGAACCAGGTGGCCAGTGGAGGAGCATGCCTGTGTCTGGACCCCTCGGCCAGCCCTGGGAGATGCAGCCAGCTATTAATTTTGGTCTCAATCACTTCTTCAGCTGTTGGCCACCCTGGACTTGCCTACAGGGAGTGAAAAAACAAAGGCACTTGTTTGCTGGATTCCTTTGCTCTTCTTCTTCTTCTTCTTTTTTAATGATAATTATCTTTAAAAAAACAAAACAAAACACTTGTTATATCAGGCAGTTTATTTGGTTTTAAAAGAACCATTTCCTGAGCATCTGCTGATACAGAGCACCTGCTAGCCACCAGAGGGCAGAAGAGAAAAGATGTGATCTTTTGGGGTTTTTTTCCCCAAAAGTAGCCCAGTTCTTCCATTCCTTCAAAGTGCCTACTGTGTCCCAGGCACCGTGCTAGGGCTTGGTGATACAGGGCTGAGAAGACACAAGCGGTCCTTCTCTTAGAAACTGTAGCCCAGCAGGGGAGACAGGCACTGAGTTAGTAATTTTAAGGTCCTGGTTGTGAGGGCGAGACAGACCCACACAGACAGTCCGAGTGGTGGCTCTTCCCTAGCTTTCTTGCTCAGGTCCCTGTGGCCCTGCCTTTGGTTTGGCAAATGTGGGACCATTGTCTGCTTTCCTGGGTTTCTGACTCACTTCCTGTGGTGATGTCTGGGTCTCACGAGATCATGGGTGTCAGTGGAATGTAACTGGTCTTTGTCATTCACCCTGGTCAAATACCTCTGTCCAGGCAGCTCACGGAAATCCCCTTCACCCCACACATGTCTGCTATGCCCAGGCAGCCTTTCATCCTTCATAATCTGCAACAAACCAGGAATCTTCTGGCTCGTAATAGAAGGAAAGCCCGGAGGGCTAAGAGTGACATGGGGATGTGTGTTGCCAAGCTAGCTGGTCTGGAGGAACACAAGAAGAGAAAAAGGAGGGGAAAAGTGGCCTTGAATGTATTGCTTTATGAGAGGGACTTAAAAAAATAGACTTTATGGGGTGCCTGGGTGGCTCAGTCATTAAGCATCTGCCTTTGGCCTGGGTCATGATCCCGGGGTCCTGGGATTGAGCCCCGCATCGGGCTGGGCTCCCTGCTCCACGGGAAGCCTGTTCTCCTTCTCCCACTCCTCCTGCTTGTGTTTCCTCTCTCGCTGTGTCTCTCTCTGTCAAAAAAAATAAATAAAATCTTTAAAAAAAATAAACTTTATTTTTTTGAGCAGTTTTAGGTTCTCAGCAAAATTGAGCAGAATTTACCCTCCCATACATATCCCTTTCCCTCATATATCCACAGCCTACCCCATCACAGCAACCCCCCACCAGAGTGGCACATTTGTTACAATTGATGAGCCTACACTGACATGTCATTATGACCCCAAGTCTATAGTTTACGTGGGGTTCGCTCTTGGTGTACAATCTGTGGGGTTGGACACCTGTATAGTGACTTCTAGGCTGCATCTGCAGGGTTTTATTTATTTATTTGTTTATTTATTTTTAAAGATTTTATTTATTAGAGAGAGTGGGAAAGATCACAGAGCAGGGTGAGGGGCAGAGGGAGAAGCAGGCTCCCCACTGAGCAGGGAGCCCGATGTGTGGGGCTCATTCCTGGGACTCTGGGATCATGACCTGAACCAACTGAGCCATCGAGGTGCCCCAGTATTTTTCTTTAAATTGACACACTTAAAACCACTAAAGTGAATTTAAAGAAATAGTTTCATATTCATTTTTTATTAACCTTCATAGCTCTTATCGATGTTATATATAACTATTATTTATAGTATTTATTTTTTCAAGTGTTCTTGCCACACGCCGCCTCAGGCACCCTTGGGTATTTGCTTCATTTTTATGGAGAGTACCCAAGAAGTTAATGAATGGACTTTTAGGAGGTCCTTGAATCCCCTCAAACTGTCCGAAATTGTGTTTATGTATTTTTGTCCTGAGTGAGATAGTTTAAAGTTTTCATCATATAAAGGGGGCCAGGACCCAATAAGAAGAACAGCATCTCAATCTGCAGTTCTTGGAATTATGTCTATCATTTACAAAGATTTTATCTTCCCAGGAAGAGGAATGGAGTTTTCTATAAGAAATGGACCTTTTACTCATAAAACATCCTATTTTTTTTAAATGGTGCAAATAAATGGCACATTGAAAATCAGTAACAGCCCGTCTCACCGCTCATCTCTATTCTGTTTTCAACTTTCAACATGAGAACATCAGTTCATCACAGAAGAATGACTGTTTTCTGATCCAAAAATCGTGACGTATGTCCTGATGAGGGATTTGTATGTGTATATCATGCCTTTCAGAGGTATAAAGGGAATACTCCAGTTATATATTTAATGAGCTGTCTTTATTAAACAGAGAAAATTGTAAAAAAAAAAAAAAAGTGGGGGTGGGGAGAGAAGGGAGCTCCTATCCTGGAATATCAAGAATATAGGTTCACTGTAAATATAGGTCAGTGAATGTTTCAGGGGAAAATGAGCTAAAGGAAAGCTGCTTGTTAGGATAGAAATGTAACATGATAAAGTGGCTCTGGGAAAAAGCACCACTGTGCTAGATCACACAATCACAAGGAGCGCACTGCTTGTACAAAAGTAGACCAAGCCACATGTCTTTTTCTGCCGCTGGGGTAACACACCAGGCAGGGATACAAAGGGCACTCTGTTAATTCTTTCCAGCTCAGCCCCTTAGCCTTAGGAAGAGTATTAATAAGTCTCTGTTTGTATCCTGCTTCCTTCTACCCAAGATCCATGAACACTAGATACAATGATAAAATAGAAATAAGAATGTGAAATCAGGACCAGAGAAAATATAAGTAAGAGGAAGAAGACAAACAAAAGGGGTTGGGGAGAATAGAAATACTCATGAATTAAGAGTTTGTATTATTGTTGAGCTTCACATAATATGTTTTCTGGATTTTACTGTTAGGAAAAACATCCTACTCATTAAGAGGAAGCCAAGAGCTTCCTAATTTGTTCCTTTAAGCTAAATATCTTATGTAGAGCCCACTGAGGGTGTGGCAACAAGGTCCTCTGTAGCTTTCTTCTTTGTCTTTACTAAGCCCTCGTCCTCCTGCAGCTCCTCAGACTGGGCCAGTTTCCTCATTTTAGGTGGCCATGTTACAGATGGCCATGTACTTCTCCTGTATGTACTCATCATAGACATTTACATCTACTCCTGTGTTTGTTTTGAAAGCTTGTCTTCTTCTTAGACTATAAGCCTCAAGAGGCCAGGCCATATTGTCCTCATGCTTCGCATAATCCTGGCACACTGTGAGATCTCCGTAAATACTTGTTTGTGCAAATGTATGAGGCGAAAGCTGCCAGGGATTTTATGTGACTAAGCCTTGTACCTCCCATAGAAAATTGAGGCCCTTCCAAGGTTGCAAACTATCTTTTATCCAGAGAGCTTGACCACCATGGTACCCAGAACATCCCCAAGTTCATTTTACTCCACCGTGCCCTTCAGGGATTGTTAATCATAACAATTCCAGTGTACCGTGCACCTGCTGTAAGTCCAATCCTGTAGTCGGCACTTGGTACACGGTGCAGCCAGTCCTACCGAATGAGGGAAACTGAGGTTCAGGGGAGGGAATCAGCTAGCCCAAGGTCACAGAGCTGGTAAAAGTCAGGATGTTGGTCTGTCTGACTCCAGAGCGCATGCTCTTTCCTTTCTGTCTGCTGTGTCTGAGCCTGAGCCATAATGTATGTGTGAGTTATGGGTTCTTAATCTCTTGGCAATTAGAGCTGCACAGCCAGGGAATTTCTGGCATAGGCCATGGCTGCTTTCTGACAGCTGTTATGTTCCAGTCTCTCTTGAGTTTGGGGAAGGAAGGCCCACACCTGGGGTTGGCAAAGGCAGTCTCAGATCTCATTTTCGCTGGTTTTTGCACACAGAATATATGTTTATTGCTCTTGTCACATAGTCTCCTGAAGTGCAGGTGCATTAAAGTTGAATATTATTTTCATAAAAGTCACTAGGGAGAAGGGGAGAGGAGATGCACAGTTCGGTTGTCTCAAGGAATAATTGGATTTACCCAATGATTGGTAGAGTGCAGGTGGGAAATGACAGCACGCCAGGAAGTACATTTGATGGTGCATTTGATTCCAGATTTGTCAGCATGTATTTTTAATGACTTTGTACCTGTTGTCATTATTTTAATAGAGACCTAATTTTTAGAATGGAGTTCATTATTACATTAAACTTTCTCTATTCACCAAGGTTGGCACATGGAATATTCTCATGGCTCAGTGTTGCCACCTACCGTGTTCTGCATGGAGTGTCAATCCTCAAAAACCTAGAAGGCAATAAAACACAGTTCAAACTACAACAAGGCATAATTTGATCTGTCTGTTCTTCTACAAGGTTTCAAGTCCTCAGGGTGAACATTATAAGCATCTGTCATCATTGTGCGCTCTCGAGTGCCAAGACACTGGTTCCAGTGACTTCTGGTGATAAAAAATGTTAGTCAAAAATACCACTTTTCCTTTGCTCCCTTGAGAATGAGCCTCCTCAAAAATGTTTGCTGCCTGCATATGGGGACCTGAATCATTACCACATTCAGGTTTATGTTAGAGAGTGTGTTCCCCAAGAAGGCACTTAAGGGGATATTTGTAAATGCGATGAGGCTTTTGGTTCTATCTTTGGCCCACTAGTCTCAGGAAGGATTTTGGCTCATGTCAGTGATTTAGAAAACCTAGTAATTTTTATGTCTCCAAAGTTGTGTTCCCAGGCTGCTGGCTATTTCATATTCTTGAGCTTGTTCCTGCGTTTAGGAGGACACCAGAGAATATGCCTTTACCTCCCCATGCCAAGAAAGGACTGAGATTCCAGCTTTGTGGGTAGATTTAGATTGAGTCTTATTCTGATCTCCTTCAGTGGCTTTGACAGCTTCTTATTTGGAAGATGAAGCATCACAGTTATTGAACTGGCATCCTCTTGTTCCCAGTTTGGTAAGAGCCACAAAATCATACATACCTATGTAGGACATAAGATTTCACCCCCTTTTCCCCATACATTATTGTTTAGACAATTAGGGACAGAAATGTGAAAAATGCAAAAAAATGCAGGTGTTAATTATTACCAGACTCAGGCTCTCTTTTTTTTTAACATAAGGAGATCAGATTTTTAAGGTGTTTTACATATTAATTAGGGTATTTCTTCCCCCAACCTCCAATTAATATCCACAATAAACAGCCTTTATGGATTATGTGGATCTGTAAGTTTAATATCCAGGAATGTCAAGACTGTGCGCTATTTGTCTATTCATCTATTGCTTTATCCTATTCCACAGTGGATTCGAGGCTGCTTATGGGAGGGAAAG
The DNA here is from genome assembly GCF_002201575.2 of Neomonachus schauinslandi. Taxonomy (NCBI): domain Eukaryota; kingdom Metazoa; phylum Chordata; class Mammalia; order Carnivora; family Phocidae; genus Neomonachus; species Neomonachus schauinslandi. The sequence continues at coordinate 40,375,703 of NC_058413.1, forward strand.
GGATAAAATATGAATAAAAAAGAAAACAATCAGCATCAGCTAGAGTTGAGTATAAATATGTTAGGAGATTAAGCCTAAAGACACCAGGAGAATGAGAACAGCCCGGGTCTATTTCTGTTAAACTAAAAAGCCATTTCATTGGACTAGTTGATGTAGCCATTTTTTTTACAGCTACTTGGAAGTGGGTCTCAGTTTTGGAAAGCTCTGTGTAAACATGGGCTGCTTCATGTTCCTGACATTTCAGCTGAACTTTAAAAGTTGCCGTTTTTTCTTTCTTCCAACCTCTACCTGACCTCTAACACACACACCCATTTCCTCTGAGCCAAGGAGGTGTCAATACCAAAGGTATTTTATCAAGTGAGGTTGCTATTTTTCTGGGAATGCTGTAGCCAGGACGCCAGCCGGGAATTTGGGAAGCCTGAACATGGGAGGCTTATTTTGGAAACTCTTTCATTATCATCGCACTTAGGCCATTGTGAGCAGTTGCAGGGACTCACACCCGGATGGGCTTCAGTGATAGGAGGACTGAAAAAAAACTGTTGAAGTGGAAGGGAGGGGGTCAGAAGTCCCCTTCTCACAAGCCAGCAAGATGCCGGATAACCTTCCTTCCACAGCTCCCATTTCCAGCTTCTCCTCCTGGACCTTCTAGGCTCTGTGTGTTGCCTCTTGAGTCTGGCTCCCAGGAAGCTGTTTCAGAGAATGGGGCTGGGATGCAGACTTTACTGGACCACAGAAGGTGGGCTGGGCAGGGTGCTTTCTGCCTCAGAGCAAGTTGCAAGCTTACGTTGAGCAAGCCCTTGCTTGTTACAACCAACCAGAAAGGTCTGTAGCTGGGAGAGCCCTTTCCCCCACTCTCATAAACACACAGACACTAAAGAGTCACGTGGTGATGAGATTCCTGTGTGGAGACTGCCACAGCTCACTGCCTTTCGAACTTTTCCACTTGGACGTCTAATAGACTCCTCAGACCTAATGTGTCCAAAACAGAGTTTTGTTTTTTGTTTTTTTTTAGATTTTACTTATTTATTTGAGACAGAGAGCACACAAGCAGGGAGAGCGGCAGGCAGAGGGAGAGGCAGGCTCCCCGCTGAGCAAGGAGCCCGATGCGGGACTCGATCCCAGGACCCTGAGATCATGACCTGAGCCGAAGGCAGACGCTTAACCGACGGAGCCACCCAGTCGCCTCTAAAACAGTTCTTGATTCACTTTAATCCTCCCCTCCCTTTGGATTTGTTCTCCTCCCAGGCTTAATCATCTCAGGAAATTGCACTGGCATCCATCTTGCTCAAACCAAAAACTTGAGAGTCTTCTTTGCTTGTCTCTTCCTTCACCCCTGTCATAAGTCCTGTCAGTGGTGGAGTTAGCTACTGCCGCCAAGACATGTTGCGCAGCTGACTTCCCCTCGGCATTTACACTGTTGTCATCTTGCCAGCCACCCCCCCACCCCCCGCCCATACTCCTGAGTGGTCTTTTTACCTAGTCTCTCTGGTTTTCCCCACTTCTTTTTAAGGCATTGGAGTGGAGTTGCAGTGAGACCATCTGGGTTTGTATATTAGATCCTCCACTTACTGGGATGGGCACGTCACCTGATCTGTGCCTACTGCATTTGTCATCTGAAAAATGGGGATAATAATGATACTCACATTACAAGTTTTCATGAGGATTTAAGATCATGCATATAAAGTTCCTTGGACAGTTCAGAGCACATAGTTTAAACACTAAGGAAATACTAGGTTTTTATTTGTTGTCCCCAACCCCCAGGCTATTCTCCATATAAATGCTACAGAAGTCTTTTTAGAAAGCAAATTAGATCATGCTTCTTCCATAGTACAGTCTTTTCTTTTAACCCCTTCCATGGCTTCCTATTGCATTTGGAAGAGGATCCAAATTCCTACCAGGTAATACATGGCCCTCCTTAACCTTTGCTATCTGACTCTTCAGCTGCTTCTCTTACTGTCCTCCCCACTGGTCACTGACTTCCAGCCTCACTGTCCTTCATCCCAGGAATGTACTTTCTTTGTTTCCACCTGTTCTTGTGTCTAAAATGCTCTTCCCCTAGATCTTAGTTTAAATGACACATCTTAGGCCTTTTACTGATACATACCTTGAACCCCCATATCACTCTATCATATCACTGTTTCATTTTAAAAAATATTTATTTTTTGAGAGAGAGAGCGTGTGCACATGTGAGTGGGGGCAGGGGCAGAGGGGGAGAATCTCAAGCAGACTCTGGGCTGAGCGTGGAGCCAATGTGGGGCTCAATCTCATGACTCTGACCCGAGCTGAAATCAAGAGTTGGTTGCTTAACCGACTGAGCCACCCAGGCACCCCTGTTTCATTTTCTTTTACTTTCTTTCCTTTTTTTTGCTTTTTACCTTTTTTTTTTTTATTAACAGAATTATTATTTGTTTCATGGGTACAGGTCTGTGATTCATCAGTCTTACACAATTCACAGCACTGACCATAGCACATACCCTCCCCAGTGTCCATCACCCAGCCACCCCATCCCTCCCACCCACCTCCACTCCAGCAACCCTCAGTTTGTTTCCTGAGATTAAGAGTCTCTTCTGGAGGGGGAGACAAACCCTGTTTCTCTGAAATTATTTACTATCTATATTTTTGTCTCCCTGTCTCTTTAATCACTTACTACTGTGTCTTCTGTGCCTACAATGCCTGACTTGTAAAAGGCCCTAATAAACATTTAGCCATTGAATGAATGATCGCCACTATTTAGTACCTACTATGTCCCATTCACTTACACAATTCTGTTATTTCATCCTCATAACAAGTACCATGGGAGTGGGTATTTTTAATCCCACTTTTGGGCTGAAGAAATAGTGGCTGAGGGAAGAAAAAAGTTGGTAAGTGGGTGAGCACAAATTTTAACTCCATACTGGCTGAGTCCATAGAGTTTTTTAGGTGATAACACTAGTGCATTCAGAGAGTTCATACTCGGCTTACGAGTACAAGGTGACTCTTAGCTATCAAAAGTATACTATCCTTATCCTTTTCAAAGGTAACAGTTTTAGAGCGTTTCCTATGTGCTAAGTGCCTCCGTGTATTTTCCTTGCTGTGGCATTCTTTATCATGCCCTAATTTTGTTGTAATTTTGTTGAGGTTTCACAAGAGGTATTAATTGGATTCATTCAGATTCAATTTTGAATTGACTCAAGCCTGCTTGGGTGATGCCTGCTAGAAGGCGAGGGGAGACAGGTGGTAGGCCCTCCTGGCCTTTTAGCATCAAGTATCTCAAAGTGTGGGCTCCATGTGACACACAGCCAAATCACCTGGGGTGCTTGCTAAATGCAGATTCCTGGGCTCATCCTAGACTTTTATCCTAAGGTTCTCTAGGGGTTGACCTCTGGGGTCTGCTGTTTTTAAACAATCACCTGGAGGTTTTTCTGATTAAAATGGATATATGAAGATCACTGATCATAGACATGTGGTCTAGTTATTTAGATGTTTTGTGATTTGGTTTTCCTGATTTAACAAAATTTATAAAGCTATAAATTTAGTTATTCATTTTATCAAAACTCATTTGGGTGGCTTTGGTCTCTGACCATGGAGTAAGTAGGCTTTCCCCCCCCACCATCCTAATGGTCCTTAAGTTCCAACTCCCGGGTTCAAGTTGGCTTCCTTGATCAGTATTTTCAATGTTTCCCACTTCGGTGAAGTAGAGTGCCTTATTTCTGTCCCTGAGCTGTTGCCTGGCCGTGGGGGGCTGATTTCATCTCGAGGGGGCTGGATAGTTGTATAATAGTGGACTTTCTGATACATGTGTCCCTGTTCAAGTTATTTTTAAAAATGAGGTTTGTTCTTTTTTTTAAATCAGGTTTGTTCTTATTACTTCCTTCCCAGAAACAATTCTGGAATGATCAAAATTCATAGCCCTTGATGTCTGAGCTTTCCTCCCCTCCACTCACTCTCTAAACAAAGGCCCCATGTTTAATAGACACCATAACAGTAAAATTAGCTTTATTAGACTCTAGGTGGATTTAAAATGTAACCTATTGGCAGCTCTCTCTGGCTTGTCATGTGCTTTATTTTGAGCAGAGACCATGGGTAGTGGCAATGCCTGGTTAGGGGATTAAATGATTATTGCATTTAAATGGCCAAGTAACACAAGCATCCCTCATCTTTAGATCTTGCCCTGGTGGTTTTTGCCCATTGTGTTTTGAGAAACCTGGCCCACACCTTGGAGTTTTTATCCCACTTGCCTTCTGTCTTTGACTTCAGAGCTCCTAAGTTGTGCCCCAGGAGAAGTCCGCACAATTGTCTTTCCCACCTCCACTCCCACATCCAGTGGGAGTGCACCCCAGCTTCTTGGAAAGCTTGAAAGGTGAGCCAAGTTGCAGTTTACCACAACTAGCCAGCTCCCTTCTTCCCCCCAAAAGTCCCAGAATATACTTTCATTAAATAATAACACCCTACACTGACAGTGCTGTTCACTTTGTCCTAATGCTTTTCTATTCACCCCTCTTAAAAGAAAACTAGAGCCTTTTTTAGGCTATTTAACAGAGGTGAATCTGAGGCACAGATCACCCAACTAGTTCTGGCTGAACCCAGTCTGATTTATGGCCTGTTCTTTTCCTACTGGTCCTTACTGGCATGATTGGTGGCACCACCAGGTCTTTGAAAAGCAGACTGAACAGTTTTTAGTCCTGAGGATCAAGGGTATGTGCTTTACATGTTCTCAGCTTATTTATTTGGTAGAGTTCAGGGGTAGGGGACAGCTCCATTAGTGGATGGGCATGGCTGCTTCATTTCGGACCCTTTAGTCTAAGCTTCTAAGCATCATTATAAGCAAAGCCGAGGAGGTAAATGTAAAAATAATTTTCTTGCCAGGTTTTCCTGCATGGTATCCTAGCGACAATGTACTGTCTGTCCTTGCATGTTGGGGCACCAACTGGGGCAGAATCAGAGCTTGCAGGGATATGAAGGGCATGGTCAGAGTCACCCCTCTTAAAGTCAAGGCCTAGTTTCTTTTTATCTTTTGGAGAGTTTTTAACCCACTTTTTTTTTTTAAGATTTTATTTATTTATTTGAAAGAGAGAATGAGATAGAGAGAGAGGGCATGAGAGGGGGGAGGGTCAGAGAGAGAAGCAGACTCCCCGCTGAGCTGGAGTCCCGACGTGGGACTCGATCCCGGGACTCCAGGATCATGACCTGAGCCGAAGGCAGTCGCTTAACCGACTGAGCCACCCAGGCGCCCCTAACCCACTTATTTTTAAGCAACATTTTGTTTTCTGATTAAAAATATGTTTCTTGTCAGACAACTTGGAAAACAGAAAATCCCAAGGAAGGAAATAAAAATCAACTGTAATTCTAACGTTGTTAATATTTTGGTAAATATCCTTCTGGTCATCTTTTTTCTTTCATACAGTGATTAGGTTCTAAATTCAGAGTGTAAGGGGGCGCCTGGGTGGCTCAGCCGGTTAAGCATCTGCCTTCGGCTCAGGTCATGATCTCAGGGTCCTGGGATGGATCCTGGAGTCTTTGGGCTCTCTGCTCAGCAGGGAGCCTGCTTCTTCCTCTCCTCTCCCCCTGCCCTTCGCCCCTGCTCCTGCTTGCGCGCTCTGCTCTCTCCCCTTCTCTTTTGCTTTCTCTCAAGTAAATAAATAAAATCTTTAAATTCAGGGTCTAGGGGGAAAAAAAGCTCATAAAGTCAAAATGACTCTAAACCACCCTGGATAGCAATATTTATGCTCTCTAAAGTTTGGAAACGACTGAACTAGACTCAAGGACAGCTGAAAAATCTATATGAAATGAAAAGTCTGGGGGGAAAAAAACCCAATCTATCAAATCTCTATCAAATCTCTAATGGTGAGTGGACAGTAGTGGAGAACTGAACTATGTTCCTGACTACAAGGTTTATTTCATTCTGTTTTAATATTAAGCTTTTGTAATGTTAAGCTTTTGTAAGTTATGGGTTAATAGATTTACTTGTGAGGATGGCATGTCCCAGTGGCATCATGTTTTGCTTCAGGGCTTAGATTCTGAATCAACCAGTAAGGAAAATGAACACAGTACAACTCCACCACAGGTACCACCCCGCCCCCGGACGCACACGCATGTGCACATGTACGTGCACATGCACACACAACTGGGATCATTTGCTTTATAACCTTTGTTTTGTTTAATTCAACAGTAAATATTCTATATATCATTTTTAAAGTTGCATATGTATATTCAATTGTAAAGATGCTTATTAACAAATCTCTTGTACATTTAGTTTATTTCCAATTATTTGCTGTTCTAAAAATGGTGAAGTGAACATCCTTGTGGTTAAATCTTTGTGTTTATCCATAATTATGTCTTGAGGATAAATTCTTAGCTGTGGAATTGATGGTTCAAAGGATACGAACATTTTTAAGTCTTTTAATTCATATTGCTAAATTGTCCTCAGGAATGTCATATGTTTCCATCAAAGTGTCTGTTTCCCAGCATCACTGGAGATTATCATTCAAAAGAGTCTCCTACAGCATGCCTTTTTTTTTTTTTTTTTCTTTTTTGGATGACCCAGGGCTTCTCTCATTGCATGGTCAGTTTATCCTGGAAAGAATAAACAAAATGAGGCTGGAGATGATAAGTGCTGGTTGGCAGGTTCATGTGGGAGGGACAGGGACAGATAACTGGAAAAGGGTGAGCTTGGAGACCATTTCTTCATTCCTGCCTCCAGGTCTTCAGCAGGTATCTAAAGACAGAATATTAATATTTAAAGGACATGTAGTTTTTTAATTTAAATTCAATTAACTTATAGTATATTATTAGTTTCAGAGGTAGAGTTTAGTGATTCATCAGTTGCATATAATACCCAGTGCTCATTCCATCAAGTGCCCTCCTTAATGCCCATCACCCAGTTACCCCATCCTCCCACCCACCTCCCCTCCAGTGACCCTCAGTTTCCTATAGTTAAAGAGTTTCTTATGGTTTGTCTCCCTCTCTGATTTCATCTTATTTTTTCCTCCCTTCCCCTATGATCCTCTGTTTTGTTTCTTTTTTTTTTTTTTTTAAAGATTTTATTTATTTATTTGAGACAGAGAGAATGAGAGACAGAGAGCATGAGAGGGAGGAGGGTCAGAGGGAGAAGCAGACTCCCCGCCGTGCAGGGAGCCCGATGCGGGACTCGATCCCGGGACTCCAGGATCATGACCTGAGCCGAAGGCAGTCGCTTAACCAACTGAGCCACCCAGGTGCCCCTCTGTTTTGTTTCTTAAATTCCACATATGAGTGAAACCATATGACAATTGTCTTTCTCTGACTTATTTTGCTTAGCATAATACTATCTAGCTCCATCCACGTTGTTGCAAATGGCCAAATTTCATTCTTTTTTATGGCTGTAATATTCCTTGTATATATATATACCACATCTTCCTTATCCATTCATCTGTTGGTGGACATCTGGGCTCTTTCCATATTTTGGCTGTTGTGGAAGGGCATATGTAGTTTTAAAAGCATATTTGATATAATTTTTGATTTGGAAAATGATTTGATGTCTTGTCATTATAGATGCTACAGGACAGGAATGACATTTTTTGTATATTTACCCAAAAGGGAGTATGGTTTTATTTATTTTTATTTTTTTTTAAAGATTTTATTTATTTATTTTAAAAGATTTTATTTATTTATTTTGACAGAGAGAGACAGTGAGAGAGGGAACACAAGCAGGGGGGAATGGAAGAGGGAGAAGCAGGCTTCCCGCCGAGCAGGGAACCCGACGCGGGGCTCGATCCCAGCACTCTGGGATCATGACCTGAGCCGAAGGCAGACGCTTAACGACTGAGCCACTCAGGCTCCCCTTATTTATTTGAGAGAGAAACAGAGATAGCAATAAAGAGCACAAGCCAGGAAGGCGAGGGAGAAAGCAGGCTCCCCACTGAGCAGGGAACCCCACGTGGGGCTCGATCCCAGGACTCTGAGATCATGACCTGAGCTGAAGGCAGACGCTTAACTGACTGAGCCATCCAGGCGCCACGGGAGTATGGTTTTAAAAAGATAAATGGAGAGGCGCCTGGGTGGCTCAGTAGTTAAGCGTCTGCCTTCGGCTCAGGTCATGATCCCAGGGTCCTGGGATCGAGCCCCACATCGGGCTGCCTGCTCAGTGGGAAGCCTGCTTCTCCTTCTCCCACTCCCCCTGCTTGTGTTCCCTCTCTCGCTGTGTCTCTCTCTGTCAAATAAATAAAATCTTTAAAAAAAAAGAAAAGATAAATGGAGAAACACTGTCCTAATCCAACACCTCATCTTAGAGAAACTGAAACCAGAGAGTAGAAGGGATTTTTGTAGAGCCACACAGCAAGTTGAGGATAGAATTGAAGCCAGAAGTAAAGGCTCCTGACTGCCTGTTCAGAGTTCTTTTGTTGAGGTGGGCCATCATGGTTCAGGAGGAGATGAAATGCAGGTATAAGGTCCTCTGGATAGATGGCCAGGCTTTCTTCCAGAGCCCATGAGCTGCCCCATACCCCTCCTGGACAAAGATCCAGGTGTCTCCAGCATGGCAGTTCACTTCTGCTTGAACATCTCCACCTGTGAATAGAGTGAGCTTGCACTTTAATAACCAGGGTTTTTGCCTGAACTTTCCTTCCCCTTTGATACCCTCTAACTTTTCTTCATGCCTCAGCATCTCGAATGTCACTTCCTCGGGGAAGTCTTTCCTGACTACCAAGATAGTTTAGGGTCCCTGTGTGCATTCTTATAGAACCTCTTAACCTTTAATACCCTTGTCGCAATTATAATTACTTTACACTGTATTTAATCTCTCCCTAACCAGACTATATGTTCTATGAGTGTTAAATGTTGTTTATCTTCTGTTGCTCCTGGCCTAAGCATTAATAAATGCTTGAATGTTTGATTATTTGGATGGATGCTAAAGTGTGAATTGAAAGTGTGTGTGGTTGCTGGGCGGTGCTGTTTCTGATTGCCTGCAGAATCAGGACAACTGTCCCCTATCGCCAAGGGCATTGAGAGAAGAGAGAAAGAAGACTCCTTTTTAGACTGCTAGTATAGAGACAAGCCAGAGGGTATGGACTGCTTTGCTGGTGCCCCATAGCGGCCTCCTGGTTGATGGGGTCAGCAACCTAATCCAACCAAGCATTCATTCCTAGCTTGTCAGAATCAGTCGTAGCAATTTAGTAGGGGTGGTTGGAGAGAAGCCTCCTTGAGTTACTCTGCGGAAGAGAATTCAAGGTCAGGGCTCTCCTTGGTCTGGAGGAAACAGCAACCCGGGACACCCGCAGTCTGGTCTTCACAGTCAGTGGACATTTGCAGCAAGGGCTGTAAAGGTCTGCTGGTGGCTGGCTGGGCGCCAGTGCAGCGCTGCTGTTAGGCGGCAGGTCCTGCCGCCCCTCTGCCGGTTTCCTTTGCCCTCCTCCGTCTCCTTACCCACTCCAGTTTGCAGCATCCTCTGCAAGGAGAGGAACGTGCTGCGCTTGGACGCGCCGTCCTGGCGGCGCGGCGGCACTCGGGGCGCACTCTGGACCGCCGGGGTCCGCCGTCTGGCGCTGCGCCACGTGTTTTGATCCGCGCTGATGTCAAGTGGGTGTGGGCTCTTAGGGAAGGCCCAGGCGAGGACGAGGAGGGCGCGCGATGCGCCGCGGGCGCGCTGAGGCCCCAGCGCGCTCCGCCGCCCAGCGCTGCTGACCGGTGGCCAGCCCGGGCTCGAGGAGCGGGCGCATGGAACGGTGGCGCTGCCCGCCCGGGGACGCGTGCCCCGCCGCCCTGGGGGGCTGGCGGGGACCGCCGCGGGGGTCCTGCAGGTGTGTCCGCGCGCTATAACTTTCGGGGGGGCTGCAGGCTGTTGGGTCGGCAGGGCGCAGGGACTGCATTGGGGGGTGCTTTTGTGCCTGGGCGCGGGCGTGACGCGAGCGGGTTCGTACCCGGCCGGCCATCCGCGTGGGAGCCGCAGCTCGCCGCGGGAGTTTCAGCGAGAGCATTTCTGGGGCGGGCGCCCGGCTGGGGGTTACTCATCAGGAAGGGCATCGAGGGAGCTGCCTTGTTGTTTTGAGAATTGGGTCTCCAAGTACAGCCTGCGTTCATGGTAACAGGATTAGCTCTCAGCAGAGAGCTCGGCTTCCCGAAATCGGCGGTGGTTGGGGGCACCAATCGGGGGTGGGGGGTGGGGGCCCAAAGTGGGCAAAGGCGATCTCTCCTCCCCCTTTCTATTCCCCCCCCCCCCCCCCCGCTTCCTGCTGGGAGCCAGCTAAGGAAGAGGTAAGGGGTCAGCTTCTCATCGTTTGACAGGTCTGGTTTCAGACACACCTTCCCAGAGGAATGCGGAGGCTTTGTTCCAGGAGCCCGTCCCAGCCCTGAGCCCAGAAGCTTGTGGGCAAGGGGCTGGGGCTCCGGTGCCATTACTCATCTTTTATGGCAACGCCGGCAAGCTCCCGGGTAGGCAAGTTAATTATTAATATGTCTAGGCTGGAGAGAGGGAATCTGGAAATGAGATTGGTGGGTTGCAGGTTTTTCTTTCCCTTTTTTGGCATTGGCACTGAGGTTTAAGCCCAAGGAATTGCAGCCAGTTTCGTGAGAAGGATGCTGGTGTTCCCCCAGTGACCGGCACCCCGCAAAGGGGTTCCCTTTCCTGTCTGTGGGACAGCACCATCATCCCCGGGAGGACAGAGACAGGGCAGCTCTCGGTTTTTATCTACTTTTAAACCAGCCTCTCCCTTTCCTCTTTTGCTTTCTGAACCCAACCATACTCCCACCCCTGGTCCCAGGGCAGCTTTCTGATGAAGCTTCCAGGCCGGGTGTGAGCCCTGGGTCCTCCGCTGGCCATCTGAGGTTTTCTGGAAAGGGCTGCCCTGCCCCAGCCCCAGCCCCAGTACCTGAAAATCTCCACACTTGCTCAACAAGTGCCCCTGGGTGTATTTTCAGGCCCCTGATCTGTAGGACTGTGGGCTGAGCACTTACTGGAAGGAGGAGGTCAAGGTGGGCAAGAGCTGAGGGCGGAGTGCATCTCCCCCCTCAGAGGGTTTCAGTTTCCCTCCTCCTTGGGTGGGAAAAGGTGGATTCTAAGACTGTGCTGTGTATTTTGGGTGGGACCCTACTGAGTGGGAATGGAAGAGCCCAGGCTTAAATCAAGGGCTGTGAATGGGGTTTGGCTTTGGGGGAGGTAGGTTGGAGGGGGCGGGTTGGAGGCAAGCCTGGAGAGATTTTGCCCCAGTTGGGGCCTGTGGAGAGTTGCCAAACTCAGCCCTCCTGGCAGCATTGTGCTTTATTTTTTTTTTTTTTTTTTAAAGATTTTTATTTATTTATTTGAGAGAGAGAGAGAATGAGAGAGAGCAAGCACATGAGGGGGGGAGGGTCAGAGGGAGAAGCAGACTCCCTGCCGAGCAGGGAGCCCGATGCGGGACTCGATCCAGGGACTCCAGGATCATGACCTGAGCCGAAGGCAGTCGCTTAACCAACTGAGCCACCCAGGCGCCCAGCATTGTGCTTTAAAGACCTGGGAAACTGTTTTTTCCTGTCAACTGAGTGTACTCAGCCTTGTAAACCAAGGGGTTGATGGATCTGTAGTTAGTGTGATGAGAAGATGAGCATTATCTTGGAAGTTGGGGCTCTGAGGCGTGCAAGAGGGGCTGGGCTTTTGAGGCTAGGTGTGGGGAGGGGGATGGGCTTTGGGGTGGGTGAGAAGTGTGTCAGAGGGGTGGGTTTATTGGGGGTATGGAGTGCAGGGAGGGAGAGTTTTGCTCTGGTTGTGGGCTGTGCATTGTGTCAGAGGTTCTCTGAGACAGGCTGCTATGGTACTCCACATCTCTCCCCTCAGTGTTCTGCCCCCTACTTCAGCAACTTAGCTTGTTGGATTCACCTTCCTCCTGGTTCTGGTCTCTAGGACCTGGACTGTTCTGATGGCTGCTCAGGGGCACATAGTCCCCATCTCACTCCAGCCTTCCAGGGAGGAAATGAGTGAGAGGGCTTGGCTTCAGAAAGGCTGCTGACCCTGATACCTGGGTTATTGGGGAGTCTGTGCCACCTAGGTTTGTGGTATGTATACTCAGTGGAACCCCTCCCCCAAACATACTTCAGACTGCCACTTTCTCCAGCAGGGCCCCTTTCTGCTGCTCATCTGCTGACACTCTCCAGGTTGAGGGTTTGGAGATGGCCCTGATTAGGAGCAAGTTTTTTCTATTAAAGTCTGCCCATGGCTGCCATCTAATGTCTGCTCACCTTGCAGCCTGCTGGTCATGGCTGAATATTCACTGGTAATGTCCTGACCACAGCCTGGAGAAGGTACTCAAGGTGATGGTATAAAGAGTGGGTGGGTAGTAGCGTCCCTGGGGTGTTGTGAGATAAGCGGGAGGTCAAGGGATTGTGGGGCAAGTGAGGCAGTTATCAGAAAGGCTGTGGGATTGTGGGGTTAGCAGGTGGGGGCCAGTATCACCATGGGTTATAGGGTCAGAGGACTGAGCAGGGCTGGTTTGGAGAGCCCCCTCCCCCCCCGTGTGTCCAATTCCTAATGTCTGTGCTGGACACAGCAGGCTGTGGTGAGTCCAGCAGCAGCTGAGGCCTCTGTGCTGGGGCCTGACTGCCCCTGGGACTTGGAAGAGAGCCAGCATGTTTATGTATACCAGCTCCTGGGCTTGTCTTCTCTATTTCCTCTGAAAGGAGGCACTGGGGTTGCTGGTGGCTGTGACTGTGTTCCTCAACCCCACCTGTAGCAGGGAGCCTTTTCCTGGGATGGACAGCAGGACAAAGTACCCAGACTAAGAGGGAGGTGCCATGCAGGTTTGTTCTAAATCAGATAATATCAAGAGGAAAAACACAATAAAGACCCTGGCAGCCTTTGTTGTCTTGGTTTGCAAAAGCACAGAATTCCTCCCTAGGTTTTATACTGTCTCTGGAGAGAGAAGAGGCCAGTATTCCAGGCCTATGCCCTGTGGGTATCCAGGAGCAAGGGGAGAGAGAATGAGGGTTAACTGAGGCAGATGGTGTTTGGTTTCCTTGCCTCTTAAAGAGTTATAGGGATACCTCTGTTCAATACCCCCAACCCCCCAAGGATAATTGTGAGGATTATGAGATGTTTGTAAAGGGTTTAATTCAGTGCTTGTTAATTGGTAGCTTTTTTTTTTTGGTAGCTATTATTTTTTATTAATTAAAGGTAACTGGAGGATCCTTGGAATAGCTGCTGAGAAAGTTTTATGTAGAAAATGGGAATGTCAGAAATGCCATTTTTTGCCAACCCCAGAGGCCATACCCAAGCTCCTAGGGTCAGAAGTGAGAACTTCCCTGGAAGAGTTTCTTCAGACCTTCACATCAAACCTGTTTTCCAGCCTCCGATCATTTAAGGAGGCTTTGGAGACCCTGAATCCCTGACTATAGGCACATATCACAGTTGAACTAGAAGGTAGCATGCTCAGATCTTGCTAACCCATCTCTGGTCCAGCCATGATTATGGACTGTTAGTTGGAAGAGCAACTGGATACCTGGCACTTTTCAGCTGTGTAACTCTAGAAACATCCTTTTATCTCTTTGAGCCAGTGTCCTATGAGAATAGTTAAACCTGACTCACATAGTTCTTATGATCAAATGGGATCACATATGTTAAACTGTGATGCAGTGTGCAAATAATCAAGAATCCAGGTACTAAGTGCTTTTGTGTGTTATCTCATTTAATTTTTGCAATAATATGTGATGCAGTTAATTATTGATTAGGAAGTAGATGAGGAAGTTGAGCTGTTAAGAATTGTAATTATCATTGGCTAACCGACTCCCTCTGGAAATCATGCATCTGAAGACTTATCTCCCATAGTAGGAATAAACCAAAGTTTCTGCAAAGGTTCCCACACTGCCTTTTTTCCATTGACTTATTCTAACATCCTAGGCTAATTCTCTATATGTTTGTAAAATGAGTAAAAGAGGTCCTTATTGGTCAGTTTTGTTTTGTTTTTGTTTTTGTTTTTGGTGTCCCTTTCTTGTCTTCTCTGCTCCTCATCCATAGGCTCTCTGGGGCATAATTATAGGCACAACACCTTCTTGGCTGTGACTTTTAAGTGTCATTTGTGTGGGACTATAACCCTCTTGTGCTCACTCACCTAATGGTCCCTTTTAAGAATGAGGTTGCTGGTGGACCAGAGTTGACATTAGGGTGGTAATGCAAAGTGTATTAAGGGGATTAGACATTGGTTTGTCTCAATGCTGTCCAACACCAAATGCTGATAGTCAGTTTTGTCTCCTTCCGACTTGAGTGTAATTCATATAAACAAACTGGATGTTTGTGGAGAGAGAAGGAAAGGGGTTGCCAGTTTGATTTGACTTTAGGCAAGGGAAGTGTTTGGTTTAGAGCCAACCGTTAGGCTCCAAGTTTCCAAGGTCTCATCCTTTCTGTTGGTTCTAGTTGGCTGTTTGCCTCCTTCCCTCTGCTCCAAAATGTATCTGCCAGTGAGCACTCAGATCTGAAGTTTTAAATGTGTTAGGAAAAAAGGAAGAAAGAAACACCCTGTGAAAATAGGGGCTCATGGCTGGTGGTGTTTCCAGCAGAGGTGGTGCTCATTAACAGAGATTTATGATCACAGCCTCAAATCCACCCACATTACTTTTGTAGCACATTTATAGGATAAGGAAGAGGCTCCAGCTTTGTGGGTTATTCTCTCTTTTTATGACAAGAATAACATTTATGAGGGTATGACACAAAGAAAAGGAATAAAGGTCTGGTTAGGAATGAAAAGTGAAAAGCAACTGGTAGGGTTCCAGGCATGCTCAGGAGCTTCTAGAGCTCTCGTTAGTGGAGGTAGGGTTTTCGTGGCATGGACCTGGGTATCCTGGCTCCCACAGCAGCCTGATGATGTTGTCAGAGGAGGTATTGTTACTGTCGTTTTACTGGAAAGTGGAGTGACTCGCCTGAGGTTAGGTAGCTAGATACGTAGATAGGTAATGGTGGATACTGGACCCCACATCTCTCTCTGACTCCAAGGCAAGCAGTCTCATTTATCCTTGTAATAATTTAAAGTTTTTTCCTATTATGTATACATTTTGGAATATTTAGAATATTCCAAAGGAAGATTGAAAGGGGGTGGGATTCATGGCTCAAGCACTGAAGACAGCACTATTTATATTTCAGTGGATTTCTCGACTTTTTTTGAGGGGCGGGGAGAGGGAACATTTGTTTTTGTCAGGGAAGATTTGCTTGTTATCCGTACATCTCTGGGAATATTCGGTTTCCTGTCTTAGAGCAGGAACTCTTTCTGTAAGAGTGGATTCCCTACATATTCAAGTCAAGTTCTTTGATTTTGTGTGAAACACTGCTAGGCCCTGTAGGGGAGAGAAAGATGAACAACGTGTTTCTGCCTTCAGAGAGCTTTTAATTAAGTGGAGAGGCAGATGTGTACCGAACCAGCTAGTCCAGGCCTAATAGTAATAGCAAACGGTGAGATCCTCCAGCTCTGTTCCAGGTGAGGTGCTCAGACAACGTTCGTTACTCCCACTTAATCCCCAAACAGCCTCGTGGAGGAGGTATTACCCGTTTTACCCATTTTACAACTGTAGAAACTACACGGTGAAGTGGCTTGCCTAAGGAGATAAAACTAACAACCACCCAAGCTGAGATGACAAAACCAAGTGCTCTGTCTCATGAGGAACTGATGTGAAGAGTCCCGTGAAGGCGAAGCACGAAGTCAGAAGCATACACTTCTTTGTCATTCTCTCTTTCATCCTTTTCTTCTCTCTGATTTTAAGACGGATGATTCTAATTATATTGAATGGTATTCATTACCTTTTCAAAAAGATCCCTGCCCAGATTCTTTTGCTTATTCAGACCGCTTGATAATAAATCTCAGATTCTTGGAACTGGAAGGGAATGGAAAGTAGTCTAGTCCATTCTTTCAAGTCTGTTCTCTTATTTGGGAGAAACTGAGTCTCAGAGAAAAGAAATAACCTGAGCATACATGATAGTGTTTAGTTGAGCCAGGTTTTTTTCACCAGAGTTTCCCAAAGTGTGAAAGCATATGAGATAATACAGGGGTGAATATTTTTTTTTTCTTAAGATTTTATTTATTTATTTGAGAGAGAGTGAGCGAGTGAGCATGAGCAGTGGGGAGGGGCAGAGGAAAGGAGGAAGCAGACACCCTGCTGAGCAGGGAGCTCAACACAGGACAACAGGACCCCAGGATCATGACCTGAGCCCAAGGCAGACCCTTAACTGACTGAGCCACCCAGGCACCGCAAGGGGGTGAATGTTTTTAATTTTAATAGCTTTATACATGAGTATATAATTTCTCATGTGATTTTGAAGAGAAGTATAGAACATCAAACTCATTATTTGGCAGCTATTATTATCTATGTAGTCTATTACAAGAAAAAAAGTGGAAGTACAGGTTGGGCCAGGAGGTGGCAGAAATCATGGAGGTGGTGTATGGGTGATGTGTGGATAACATTAGGGAAACAGTGCATATACACCAATTTGCACTCTCCTAGAGGATTAATTTGCCCTGCTAGCTTTATTATTTCAGGGGCAAGGGAAGACCATCTCCTAGTGGAAATATACTACCTGCTAAGCATTTTACCTGGGCTCAGTATGTGTATATTGAGGAAGCTCAGAGAGGTTGATTAACAAGCCCATGGTAACACAGGATAGATTGAAGAGTCAATATTCAGATCCCAGCTTGGGTTTCTTCCACTGCCAACTCCTAGCCACCTATCATATTCTGTAGAGTGGGTGAACCCTGGACCCAGCCTGCTCCTCTTCTCAGGGGTTCCAGTATCTTCCTGTTCAGGTACCAGGCTCAAGTGGAAATGCATGTGGTTGTGTTGCTAGGTTGCTTACTGTAGGCTGCTAATTTAAAGCTTGATTTTGATAGAATTTCAAAGAATGTGCTGTATTTGTAATATGTGGTATTTATCAAATCTGATTCATGCTGGTAAGTGATAGAACCCTTATCTTGCTGCCTTTTGGCTTCTGTTCACATTGTGATGCTGCCATGTGGATTGTGAGCTCCAGGAAGACATAGACTGTGCCTGTCAGTCTATCCAAAGGGCACTTACCAGATGCTTTTTGAGACTGATTCATCTAGCCATACTTTCAGAGTTCAGAAAATTAACTAGTAGATTTTTACCTAGAGTGGAGGTATGGAGATGTAAGTGTGGCCTGCTTCCAAGTTAGCTGAAGAAATCTGGAGTTTCAGGTTATAGAGAGAGGACCCCTTTGGGATATTTTGACTAGAATGGGGGGGGAGGGGTTGCTGTCTAGGCTTTGGGACTTGGCTAAACCAGCCGAGAAGATTCTACTTCTCAATAGTTCAGGACCACATGGAGCATGGCCTCTTGTTGAGGCAGGCAGTCACTGCCCATTTGCTGTGTACTAGAGGCTGTGATAGTGGGGTAGGCCAAATGATCCTCCTGCCCCCTCCCCAAAGATGTCCATGTTCTATCCCCAGAACCTGGGAATATGTTACCTTATGTGGTAAAAGGGACTTTGCAGGTATAATTAAGTGAAGGATCCTGCAGTAAGAGATTATTCTGGTTTATCTGGGTGGGCCCAATATAATGAGTGGTCCTTATGAGAGGATCAGAGTGAAAGAAGGAAACATGAAGTTAACAGGTTGGAGTGATGCAGGGCCATGAGCCAAGGAATGTGGGCAGCCTCTAGGAACTAAAAAAGGCAAGGAATGGATTCTCCCTTGGTAGAAGATGTGCAGCCCTGCTGACATTTTGATTTTAGCTCAGTGAAACTGATTTTGGACTTCTGACCTCCAGAATTGTAAGACCATAAATTCGTGTTGTTTAAGCCACTAAATTTGTTGTACTTTATTAGAGTTGCAGTAGGAAACCAGTACAGATGGTACTGAAGATTGAAGAGCAAATGTAGCCACAGTCTCTGCCTTCAAGTGGCTCTCAGTCTAGTGGGGGAGACAGGCAAGTAACACAACCAATTTGGATAATAGTGGTGAACATCTGCTAGGACTGTAAGTCCAGGAATCTATGGGACCTAAGCCAGTCTGGGCAGATAAGGGAAGACTTCCTGGGTGAGCCGAACTCAGGTGCCACTGATGGAGGGTCGGAATTATGGCATGAAGTGGGGGCAGAGAAGGGCCTTTTTGGAGAGAGGAAAGCATGTTCAAAGTCATCTCAGTAAGATCTGAAAGCTAGGTGCAGGCTGTTGGCCAGGCCTTGCAAAGCAGAAAGCTGGTTCCATCTAAGTGGTGTGGGCCCCGATAACCCTGTTTTCAGACATAATTTTGGGCCTTGCCTAGTGGGGAGATAAGATGGAAATGCTGTAACTTCAGGGTTGTGTGAGTGCCTCCTAGCTCTTTTACATGTATTATCCCATTTAATTCTCATAGTAACTGTGCAAAGTAGTGGTTGTAATTTCTTCATGTTGCAGTGGAGCAAAATGAGACTTAGGTTTAGTGGGGGGTGCAGAGGGAATGGGAGAGAGAGAATCCGAGGCAGGCTCTACACTCAGCATGGAGCCCGACTCAGGGCTCAATCTCCCGACCCTTGAGATCATGACCTGAGCTGAAATCAGGAGTCAGACGCTTAACTGACTGAGCCACCCAGGTGCCCCAGAGACTTAGGTTTTAAGTAATGGGCCCAGGGTCACACAGCTTGTAGGTAGCAGGGCTGAGATTCGAATCTAGGCCTTCAGGCTTTAGAACCAAAGTTCTTGGTATTCTCCTCTGGGCCACAAATCAGAGGACCTGAGTTCTAGTGCTACCTCTGCTGCTTTAATTAGACTTAGAACAGGTCAGCCTACTCTCTAACCTCAGTTTTCACATTTGCAAAAGGGGACAAGAGGCCTACCTTCTTCAGAAATGTGAGTGTAAAGGAGATTATCCTTTATGAATATAGGCATATTCATAAATATTCTCATCAGAGTTTCAGACACCCCCAGAGAGGGCCTTGTTAGTGAGCTTCACCTTGCAGTGCTGGGTCATTCTTAAGGGTCATGCCGCAGGTTGGGGAATTTGGCCATAGTAGGTCATTGAGGTGTCCACATGGGGTTAGAGTGTTTGCATCCATGGGTAGTGGTGGAGACAGAAAGTGGGCAAGAAACAGTGAATGGCCTGTCTCAGGTGCCGAGGGTGGGGGTGTAAATCGAGAAGGAAGAAGTGTGCTCTGCATCTTGTTCCCTGTGAAGAAGCTGACGTTGGAGGTGACTTTCCTGACTTGGAGTTGGCCAGGCAGCATTTAGTCCCAACCCTGCCACTTACTGTCTGTGTAATTTGAGGTAAGTTGATGGCAGTTCTGGAGCCTCGTCTCTTCCTGTATAAAACAGGACTAATGATTCCTACTTGGCAAAGTATGTGAAAGCATCCTGTCCAGTTCCTGGCATATAGTGGACATTGAGTAAATAGTGACCGTCTCTAAATCTGGCAGTTCAAGACTTCTCAGGGTTAATCCAATAAATCCCTGTTCTTTGCAGGATTCCACCTTTCTCCCTCGCCTTTCAGACTCACTTAGGCATGTTGTAATTGGATGTGAAGGGAGGGTCTGGCCACAGAATGAGAGCCCCACGAATCTTTGAGGGGGAAGACCCCGTGCTTCCCAGTGGGAAATGGTGACGAGTGGTTTTCAGGTGGCTGCAGTGGGTATGCTGAGCCATTTTGGAAGCGAGAATGTGTTTGTCTTGCCAAGTACGAGATTGAGTGTCACCGTTTTGCTTTCTGGGAATAATGGTCGTGCAGATGAAGTAGATTTATGGCGCTGAGATACGTCAGAGAACAGACTTTTTTTTTTTTAATGTCTGCATTTTCTGATTATTAAGTAATGTGCTGATTTTATAATATCTGGAGAATACCAATAGGGAAAATAAAAATGTTTACTTCCACGCTCAGAGATGATTACAGCTAACATTTTGGTGTATTTCCCGCCATTCTTTTTCGAAATGCACATATACTTTTTTTTTATGCACAGTTTATGCTTTATTCACTTAACATTAAATCATGTCATGTGCATTTCCCAGATTATTACCTATTCCTTAAAAACATTTTTATTTGCTACATAATATTTGTGGAATACATGTGCCATAATTTTCTTAATCATTCCCCATTCAATAGTTGGGCATTTAGATTGTGTCTACTAAAACACATGAATGCATATTTCTCCTAAAATACATAAAAATATTTGGCTGAGGTTTGTTACCATTTTCTTAGATTCCTAGAACTGGAATTCTTAGAACAAAGAATAAGTCTATTTAAAAGTGTGTACTGATGGGGATTATCAGACCGTTCTACTTATCTTACGCTAAGAAGCAGGAAAGTGATAGCATGTTAGATGGTTGTGGGTCGGCGCAGTGAGGTCCCTGCTTCTGATCATCGTGCCCAGATGATCACCCCAACTCACTTCTTCCTGGCGGACAGTACAATCAGCCTCTTGTGGCTCCCCAGTGAAATTTAAGTAATGGGTCAACCTTTCCAGTGCTTCCCTTTCTGTCAGGAAGTTCATCTGTGAATCTAACCTAAATCTCAACTACTGCATTTTAAATCCTCCCCCGCTGCTGGCTCCCCTCAGTGGAGCGGAGCGGAGCGGAGCTGTGCACGGTCTGCAGGCAGCCCACTCGTCTCTGACCGTCGCAGCTCTGGCCACCAGCCTTATGCTACCCTGGAGGAAACTCGAAGGTCTCTGGCTGCTGCTGTCTCAACTGGGAGGGCGGTCCCTGCATCGAGCTGCTGATGATAACGCCAGGTAGGGTTTCCAAACTTGAGAATGCCCATGCTGTGAGGGCCAGCCTCCCGGCCTCTCCCGTGCCCTCTGCAGGACTTGTGGGGGCAATTAGCATTCAGAGTGGTGCTCCCTTATTGACACAGATTCATTCTCTGGGAAAAAAGAATTGTGGCTAGAGCGGGGATTAATTATGTTTCAGTCCCAAGCGCATTGGCCAAGTGGTAAATGTGCGGTGAAGAAGGACGGCCAGGCAGGGAGGGGCTTTTGAGTGCATTCTAGTGATGGGAAAGCCGGCTGTCAGTGTGGAGGGGTAGGGTCTTACCCTGGGCCTCCCACCCTTGGCATCAAGTAACTGCTCTGCCCTCTGCCCAAACAGCCTTGGCCACCTTTCTTAGCCAGCATCCTTTGTTGGGAGCTGACAGCTTTATTACGGGGCAGTAGGATGTTAATTTGGAAGGGAAATGAATATAGCTGCAACTTCACGGGCAGTAAGAGGCCCCTTGTGTCCCTTGCTTAGACATTTTAGAGCTGGCTGGCAATAGGCCAGCAGGGTGGACCAGATCATCCAGGAAACAGCCTGGGAATTGAGTCCTGCCGCACCTGTGGGAGTATCTGAGTGTGGCTGGAAGCCCAGAGGAGGCTGGAGCCTGAGGCCCGAAGCACCCCTGGGGCCGGGCCCAGGCTGGCTGAGCTCCTCCAGCTCCTTGCCCTCCCCTGCAAGTCAGCACCAGGAGATCCTGCCTTAACATGAGCTGCTTCATGCTTCCAGTTTTCCCTCCTCAGAAGATCTACACTTGCAGACGAGATGTCTGGTTTCACACTTTGCTGTTTTTGTTTTTGTTTTTTTTTTCAGTGCCTGGTACAGGTCTAGCACTTGATTGAAGTAAATATTTAGGAGGGAAAACCCAGTGGTTTTATGTATTTGGTAAAGAAGCTACTTGTCTGGTCTTCAGCCCCCATTTAAAATTTCCATGTCAGATCATTCTTCTTCCTTTTGAAGAGGGGAAGCCTTTTCTTCTGCCCCATGTTGTTTTCCCAAATCCACTTTGGGGCTGAATGTCACTGGTACTTTTAGTTGGCAAGGTGAAGCCGTGTCTGCGCTCTGAGACCTTAACCCAGTGGATGCCATCCCCGGCTGCATGTTAGAATCCTTTTGGAGCTTTTAAAAAATATTGATGTCTGGGACCCAGTGCCAGAGATTCTGATGTATTTGGTCTGGGTCGAGGCTTTGGCATCATTTTTAAAACATTCCACAGGTGATTCTATGTTATTTATTAATGTCCAGTGACTTTCCCAGAATAAGGAGTAAGATGTGCCTGCCGTGTCCTATCAGCAATTTCTCTCTATGAGAGGACATGTGTTAGAAGCAGGGGATATTTACAGTAGTAGGTTGCTCCAGATCCGCTATGGAAGCAGAAGGGGTGAAATGACAAATGAAAGGATTGTGTTAGTCCCTTCCTGTGTGGTATTGGCTTGCTGAGAAGTCCCAGCATCTCTGTCTATTACCAGTGTGTGCTCTGCCTGGGCCACTCTGCCTGGTAATTAAGTAGGGGACCTGGACAAGATGCAGATGCTTTAGTGGAGGTTAAAGATAAAAAGGTACAAGGGTATGAATCTGTTTATATTTGGTTCATTAGCCAGGGCCTGGATTCACTTTTCTCAAACTTGTGGAGCATGGGCCCCAGGAAGGAAGGAATGGGGAACTGGGCTGTGACTGCATGGAAGAGGATGGCTTTCAGTTTGGGTCTAGAGGGCAAACAGTGCAAAGTAGCAGGTGCTTGCAGTGAACATTCAACCCTTCATGGCTCTCATTACCCCTTGTAGCCTGGAATTCCTAAGGCCTCACTTCTGCCAGTGTCCTCCTGAATGTTGTAGAGATGTCTTCCCAGAAATGTTAATAAGGGACTGAATTATTGCTGTGAGTGAATGAGCCCCTTCTCTAAGTGTCTTTGGATTTGCCTGTGGGTTCCTCTATGTGATTTGGGAATGGTCATGCTCCTTGTTGGCTAATGCAGTATTCTTGGTGCCCCAAATCCTGTCACCTTCCCCCACCCTCTCTGGAGTGTGTGTGGCTGGGGCTTTGTTCCATGAGCAGATTCTCAGGTTGAGGGGTTGTTTTTGTAGTTTCTGCTGCTCCTTAGCTTGTCTTATGGTGGGGCTGCTTTCCAGGCCCTGAACCTTAGAGAAGCTGGAGCTCCCTTGAGAGAGCCCCCATAGTTTTCCCACAGGTAAGGAGGCCTCTAGATTAACCCTAGCGGTTAACCCCCTGCTGGTGGCACCATTCCTCAGACTCATAACTCCTGCTTAGAAAAAGCTACACACGGGCGCCTGGGTGGCTCAGTCGGTTGAACGACTGCCTTCGGCTCAGGTCATGGTCCTGGAGTCCCGGGATCGAGTCCCGCATCGGGCTCCCTGCTCGGCGAGGAGCCTGCTTCACCCTCTGACTGTCTCCCCTCTCATGCTCTCTCAAATAAATAAATAAAATCTTAAAAAAAAAAAAAAGAAAGAAAAAGCTACACACACTTTCTTTCTTTCTTTTTTTTTTTTTAAGATTTTATTTATTTATTTTTATTTATTTGAGAGAGAGAGAATGAGAGACAGAGAGCATGAGAGGGAGGAGGGTCAGAGGGAGAAGCAGACTCCCTGCTGAGCAGGGAGCCCGATGCGGAACTCGATCCCGGGACTCCAGGATCATGACCTGAGCCGAAGGCAGTCGCTCAACCAACTGAGCCACCCAGGCGCCCCACTTTATTTCATTTTTAAAAATTGTTCTCACGCTATTCAGATTGTACTAACTATAAGAGATTCCCCTGAAGTGCTTGTTAAACATGAAGACCCTCTGAAATGAAATCTAGGAATTTTGCATTTTAGCCAGAATCCCAGGTCATTATCAGGTATAGAAATGTTTGAGAATCACTTTGTTAAAAAATGTTCCTTCCCCACCTCCCACCTTGCTTTACAGGGGAAATAGGACACAGATTGGTCAAGTGACTTGCCTGGGATCACACAGTGAATTAGGGCTGGAGCCAAGCCTGGAAGAACCCAAAGACAATTCCAGAATGTTAATACCTCCTCATAGGTGTAAAGAGCTTTGTTCTTTGAGAGTGTAGTTTATCTTTCTGTTCCCCTCGTTTGCTAAGATGGAGAGTGTCATCCATCATCTGTTTTGGACCAGATGATTCTTTGTGGTGGGGGGCTGTCCTGTGCATCGTAGGATGTTCAGCAACATCTCTTGCTTCTACCCCCTGAATACCGGTAACATTCCCCGGGTGTGACAACCAAAAATGTCTCGAGAAATTGCCACATATCCCCTGGGGGGCAAAATCACCCCATTGCTTTAGCGGCAGAATCTGTGTGTCAGGGATGTTCCCTAATGGCATCCTAAGGCATTTATTTTCATGTTTAGGGACTTCACTTTTAAAATTTGCATTGTTGGCTTCTCCCCAACTTGGCTGCTGGTCTGGGTTACACACATAAGTGAAAATCACGCTGGTTATAAGCTCTCTCCTCCTCTCCATTTTGGCTTGCAGAAGGAAGGCATAAATAAACCTGGGAAGACCACTGAATTTGGACTCCAGGCCACGGTTTGCCTGTCAGCCCTGCCCTTCCTAGCTGTGGGATCTTGGGCAAGTCGTTTAACCTTAAGCCCCTTTCCTCATCTGATTATGATAGAAAGAAGTGTTTGTTGTGAATGAGACTTAAGTGACACCTTGAATGTGTTAGTGTTTATAAAACATTACTCATATATTAAGTGGCGATGATAGATTCAAGTCTAATTACCAACACTTGAAGGTTTTTTCAAATTCAAAAGTGCAGAACAGCAAATCTAGACTTGTATTTGGCCAAGTATATTATCCCTGTCATCTTTCTGCCCCTAACGTTGATCTTCCCCTCTCTCACTTTAAATTTCTCTTTCTTGGTGGCCGTCGCGATATGTCTTTTGGGTCACTGTCTCTGCAAGATTTGTTGTTAGTTTATTATCTGTGATTGGTGAGATGGTTTCTTTTTATGGTGAGATTTCTGAAGGGCTGTCAGATACTTTCTGAAAATCAAAACCAACGTCACCTTCTTTCTCCCTCATTGCTAGCAGCCACAGAGGTGCATGGTGACGGGTGTGCGAGGTTGGAATGCGGGCTGCGAAGACTGCACGGGGCTGCAGAGGTACATGCAGATGAGCTTGGAGATTAAAGGTCTCTGAGCTCTTCCGCACAGCAAAGCTCAGCTCGTCCAGCACTAATTCTGCAGTCAAGGAAACTGAGCCCAGAGGGGGAGCACATTGGAGGTGTCATGGCGGCAGAGTTTGATTACTGCCCACGCTTTCCGGGTGCTGAGGCTCTCGGGGCGCTACTTACGCATGTTCCCGCTGCTGCCTCGGCTGGTGCGGGGTGAGCAGGCCCCACTCCATATCCACCGTGCTACGGCTGCCTTCTGTTTGACTTTAGATGTTGCCTTGTTGGTCTTGTGAAATCGTCTCTTTCTGTTCAGTAATTTATGGATGGAAATTCATCAGAATTCACACAGTACATGACATGATTTTCACTGATTCTTTATAGCAGGACATCTTGAGGGGAAAAGGCACCAAACATGAAGGGGCTCCCGTGTCTTTGTGAACACACTGAAGAGGAAAAAGACTGAGAAACTGAAGGTCCTTTTGTTTCTTCAGTAACCTTGAACGCCGTCTCTTGGCTATACATTTTCTCCCGCTGTGGTGTACTCTTACATCATCATCACTGCTAATATTAATTATTAGTATTATTCATACTTGCTGCTGTCTTTTGAGTGCTGACTGTATGCCTGTGTGTGTGAAGTGTTTACCACAATGAACACACCACAGTTGATCTGCCCAAAAACTCTACAAAGAGGGCACGATAACTATCTCTGTTTTGTAAGTGAGGAAACCAGTTAAGTAACTAATTCACGGTCACAGAGTAGGAGAGGGAGCTGAGATTTAAACCCCTCCAATGTACGAATCCTGACGAGGCTTGCTCCTGGTCTGTAGTTCCCGACTCCCATGCGGGCGGTTATTGTAAACCCCAGCAGCTGATTGTCCTCTCCAGCCGGAGTCAATGCCTTCAGGATGTGCTGTTTGTCAAATGGCCTGTTTGAGCCTCTACGGCCATCCCCGCTGGGTGGCACCCAGCTTGCTAGGCCACCACCTCCCCCAGCCGTGTCCTCTCAGGCTGTGCCAAAGGCCTAAATGAGAAGAACTGTCCCTGACTTGGGAACCTAGAGGCCTGCTGTCAAGGGAGGCACAGCTTTAGAGACTAAGGCCTGGCTTTTGGCTACATGGCTCCCTTAACCCTCCAGAGCCTCATCTTCCTCAGCTAGAAAGTGGAGGTGATTCCTGTCTCACGGCTTTTTTTTTTTTTTTTTTGAGAGTGTTAAGTGAAACACTTCCTTTTTAAAGTGTTTATAAACTCACGGTTTAGGTGGGATTGTGAAACTAATGATAGCAGGTTCCAGAGGAGGGGGAGTGGGAGCCTGGGGAAGAATGTTGAAGGGAATGAAATACAGGGACAGCTGGGGGAAAAGAAGCAAACTAATCTCCCTTGCCAGTCATTTCAAAGGCCTTCTTGCCCAGCCTTAACCTTCATGACATCATGTATGGATGTGTTTCTACTTCCCTGCCCCCTCTGGAGGAAGTGCTCACAGGCATGGAGTGGGACCTCCTGCAGAGCCCTCCCTGCAGATACTCACCTGAGGGATCCATCCTGCTTGTAGCCTGGGGCTGTGCAGCAAAGAAGGCTGCCTGGGGGACGTGTTTTTTTTTTTAAAGATTTTATTTATTTATTTGACAGAGACAGACACAGCGAGAGAGGGAACACAAGCAGGGGGAGTGGGAGAGGGAGAAGCAGGCTTCCCGCAGAGCAGGGAGCCCGATGTGGGGCTCGATCCCAGGACCCTGGGATCATGACCTGAGCCGAAGGCAGACGCTTAACTACTGAGCCACCCAGGCGCCCCATGGGGGGACGTGGTTGTTTAAAGGGAGTTGCTACTAGATACTTTGGATTATGGTGACTGTGAGGAAAGCACAGAATTAAAAAAATTTTTTTTCATCATCAAGGTAATGTAACTACATTACTTCCAAAATTGGATGATAGAGAAGAGGGGGGAAAGGCATTCATTTCATTTCATCTTAATGTATTTTTTCTGGATGTTTGATGGAGATGGGAGAATAATCATTTTCATGTGTTTTAAACAGGTATACATAACACAGCACAAATTGGACGGTACAAAGCAGTGAAAAATAAGTCTTTATATATATGCTTTTAGTCATCTTGTATATATGATTTTTGACTCTTTCAGTTAACATTATTTTCATTTGTCTAAAGATTTCTTATTCCTTCCCATTTTAACGATTTTTAAAAATTTTGCAAGCAACATATGTAAACTGTATTTGTGAATTTTTAGTCTTACGTAAGCAGACAGCAAAATACCAAATTGGTAACAGTGGTGACATGTTACAAGTGACTTATTTTTATTTTTTATGCTTTTATTTATTTTCTAAATTTTCTACAGTGAGCAGGAATATTCAGAGAAGTATGCCGAGAAGATATTGTTCATAATCTTAGAATTAAAATTCTGGCCTATTTTTATCCAGTATTTATTCTTTGCATTTCATAAACATAGTTGAGATTATATTTTATATCTGTCTGTGGGTCCTGCTTGGTTTTCATTTAACATAAGCACTTACTAACCTTAGATTCCTCATGGATTTTGCTTTTAATGGCCAGGCAGTATTCTATCAAATAGAAACACCATATTTTGTTTAACCATTCCCTTCCTTATGGTTCGACAATTGGGTAATTTCCAGTTTTGTTTTTTGTTGTTGTTTTTTTTTTCTGTTCAAATAATACCATAATGAACAACTTGGGAAACAAAGCATTTAGAAGTGTTGACCCTGAAACAGTCTGATGCTTGGAGCAACTGTATTCCCAGTGGATCAGTATACAGCAGGTGCTCAACAGTTGTTTGTGCTTAGTGAATCAGGAGATGTGCGTGAAGCTGTGTTCTGCAGATGACTGAATAAATGATAACATGAAGGAATAGAGAATGTTTTACGGTTGCAGGCCTGTAAAGAGGGTCCCCCCAAATGGACCGTAAAGTCCAAACCTGTCGTGCTCTGAGAGCTTCCACGTCTTTGAGAGGGCTCTGCAGTTGGGGCCATGAAGGATACTGGGGGGAGATGATGGTTTTCAGAACTGTACAGCAGGAATGTTGGGCTTGCTCTGTCTTTGCACCATGTTGGAGAACCCAGTGGAAGTGGTGCTTCTCCTGTTGGAAGTAAGGGAACATGGCAAGGACAGAAGCCTAAGGGGCGGTTTGTTGTCTGAATGCACGCTGCCCCAAACGGCTGCTGAAACCAAATCCATTTGTGGAAGGCTGTGAGGGTTTTCTTGGCTTGACTCTCTTTTTTGGAATTGAATAGGAAAATAGAATTTCTCTGAAAAGTGTCTCTCTGTGTTTGTGCCTGGAGCATTCTGTAATTTGGACCTTGTCAGAACAGCCTGTCTTTATTTTGAATTTGGAACCACTGACTCCCCTTTTCTTTACACTGTGAGCTATTTATACACCCAAAAGCATAAGTGGAGGCCTTTTCACCTTCTCCCTCATGACTTCAAGAAATAAAGGAAAGCAGCATTCTCTAGAATCTGTCATTCCTGAGTGTTGGCAATAAAGAGCTGAAAAATATTCCAATGTAGATATCTGTGCAGTGGTGATGGGCCATGAATGGGCAGTGAGAAGCTTGGCTGCAGGTCTTAGGTGCTGTTTCTCAGCCTTTTCCAGGGCCTTTTGGGGAAGGAGTCCTCAGTCACCCAGCTGAGCATATATCCCAAACACATTCTCTGTTTGTCCATTTATTCACGTACTCAGTCTGTTTGGTTTACTTTGCTTATTGATCACCTAATGTTCTACGTCCTGCAGTTTTGCAAGGCCATAGTGATGTAAGTCATGACTAAGCCTGCCTGCCTGTTTCAGTCAGGGTTCAATGGCAGTAACGGGAAACTCGCTTTTCTAAATAGAAATGGGTTTAATACTATAAATTAGGTATTTTTTTATCATTATTGAAAGGGTGGGAGAACAGGATCAAAGCTGGCCTTTGGCAGTGATTCCTAAAACAAGACTCTGAAAGTGGTCCACTAGTAACTGTTTTCTTTTTCGTTTTCTCTCCTTCTTTTGAACTCCTCTTACCTCCTCTTCCCAGGTTCTCTGTCCTAGAGGTGACTCTCACCTTATGGGAAGAACTGCTTCCAAGAGTCAATGGAATGTGAAGTGTTAATGATCACGTCTGTTGTTCATAATACTCGCTGTCACTTGCTGATCCTTTACTGAGTGCCCAGCTGTGTGATAAGTCCTTTACACGCATTATCTCAATTCTCACATCCTCTGTTAGGTACTGAGTAGTAATACAGGTAAGGAACCTGAAGCTAGGAAAAGTTAAGTGACTTACCCAAGATTGCTCAGCGAATAAGTAACATTTGAATTCAAGCAGTATCCCTGTCCAGAGGTTCTTGCAGTTTAAAAGAGCTGGGCCAAAAGAAGATACACAAACAAATGGCCAGTAAACATGGGAAAAGATGCTCAACATCATTAGCCATCAAGGATATGCAAATCAAAGCCATATAAGATACCACTTCACACACACACACACACACACACACACACACACACACCTATTTAAAAAGATAATTAAGGGCGCCTGGGTGGCTCAGTTGGTTAAAGCGACTGCCTTCGCCTTAGGTCATGATCCCAGAGTCCTGGGATCGAGCCCCACATCAGGCTCCCCGCTCCATGGGAAGCCTGCTACTCCCTCTCCCACTCCTCTGCCTGTGTTCCCTCTCACACTGTCTCTCTCTCTCTCTCTCTCTGTCAATTAAATAAATAAATAAAATCTTCTAGAAAAAAATAAAAAGATAATTGAAAAGTGCTGGTAAGAGGGGCCCCTGGGTGGCTCAGTTGGTTGAGCGACTGACTGTTGGTTTTGGCTCAGGTCATGATCTCAGGGTCGTGATACTGAGCCCTGCGTCGGGCTCCCTGCTCAGGGGGACATCTGCTCAAGATTCTCTCCCTCCCTCTCCCTCTGCCCCTCCCCCTGCTCTCTCTCTTTCTCTCTCTAAAATAAATAAATTTTTTTAAAAAGTGCTGGTAAGAATTTAGAAGAATTGGAATACTAATACATTGCTGGTGGGAATATGCAGCTGTGTTGGAAACCAGTTTGCCGGTCCTCAGAAGGCTAAACATAGAGTTACCATATGATTCACAAATCCCACTCCTAGGTACATAAGAGAAATGAAATGAAATGAAAACACATGTCCACATAAAAACTCATATGTGAGTATTCAAAGCGGTATTATTCATAATATCTCCTAAGTGGAAATAACGCAAATATCCATTAGCCGATAGTGGATAAATGAAATGGGGTACATCCATATTATGGAATATTTATTATTTGGCAATAAAAAAGTGAGGTACATGCTATAAGGATGAACTTTATAAGCCTGTTATAGAAGATGACAGTGTATGATTCCATTTCTATGAAATGTTCGGAATAGAGAAACCTATAGGGATAGAAAATAGAGCTGGAAGGGGAATGACAGCTAAAGGCTATAGAGTTTCTTTTTAGGGTGAGGAAAATGTTCTAAAATTGATTGGGGTTATGGTTGTACAGCTCTGACTATATAAAAGCCACTGCATTATATACTTTAAAGGGATGAATTGTTTGACATGTGAATTATGTCTCAATTAAGTTGTTATCAACAACAAAAAAAGAAGAAAAGCTAGAAAGGACAATGCTTATCCAAATAAATTGCTAATGGTGGAATTTAAGGAATAGAACATAAATCCCATCTAATTCTCTGAGACTTTTGGGTTATATTAGTTTGTTCTCGCTAGAATCTGGTCTGTGGACTTAGAGGTGATTTTTTTTTTCTCAGTTGTCTATTTTTCTAGGTTTTTCGATTTTTCTTTAAGGGGTGTGTATTTTTATAAGTAGGGAACCAAAAATAAATTATGTCATAAAATATGTATTCCATTGGGTTATGCAAAAAGAACATCATGACTTCCACATGTTGTACCACTTGAACTAGTTTGAGAATTTTTGTCCTAGAATAGAGATTTTTGGGGAAGAAAAGAGGTATCACAAGTGTTAGTGCCTGAATTGAGCTGGTGTCAGAATCCAGTCACTCCTGGAAGCCACCTGCCTTTTACCCTCTCATTTTTTACTTACCCTTTGAGTCTCACCAAAGACCACCAAGTTCTTTTTTTTTTTTTTTTTAAAGATTTTATTTATTTATTTGAGACAGAGAGAATGAGAGAGAGCACATGAGAAGGGGGAGGGTCAGAGGACGAAGCAGATTCCCTGCCGAGCAGGGAGCCCGATGCGGGACTCGATCCAGGGACTCCAGGATCATGACCTGAGCCGAAGGCAGTCGCTTAACCAACTGAGCCACCCAGGCGCCCAAGACCACCAAGTTCTTAATGATCACAATCTTGTGTACAATTTTGTACGTAACTTTTTTTTTTTTTTAAAGATTTTATTTATTTGACAGGGAGAGACACAGCGAGAGAGGGAACACAAGCAGGGGGAGTGGGAGAGGGAGAAGCAGGCTTCCCGCCGAGCAGGGAGCCCGATGTGGGGCTCGATCCCAGGACTCTGGGATCATGACCTAAACCTAAGGCAGACGCTTAATGACTGAGCCACCCACGCACCCCAACTTTTTTTTTTTTAACAAGGAAAAGAACCTGGGCAGATGGCGGTGGTGATAGATAGTCATGTCAAATTGAATGTAAGTAAAAGGGAGAAATGTAGTGGGGTCTCTGTGCCCTTAGGTCATTTGTTCCATTTTATTTATCCAAGTATAATTGCTGATGCTGGCATTTCAGAGTCTACTTGTAACCCAGTAAAATACCTCATGAAAGTTATAAGGCCTGCACAGAAGGGGAATTCACTGTGGCCCCTTCCTTTGCACCTGAGCTAAGGGCCAGCTGGACCATGAATATGCTTTTTCTTTTAAACAGGATTTATGGATAAGTGAAGCGAAATTTATCGAGATCCAACTGTATGTTTGAGGGCAGAATATGCTGTCAGGAAGTCAAGAGTAAGGCTGAGGATTTACAACCCCAGAGAGGCTTAAAATGTGGAGAGTTGTTTCCCCATTACACAGTAAGTTGGCAGCTTGGAGCACGACCTGGATTTCTCCGGCTCCGAGACCTTCTCATTTATTGTATGCCTCATGTGTCTTTCTGTAAGTAAGGTCCAAGTGCCTTCCAGGTAAAAGGGGGAGACAGAGTTGGGGCAGTATATGTCTGCTAGGGGTCTCTCCCCACGCTTCACCCTGCGAGCCTGCCCGCACTTTTCTTGTGCACCTGGGCTCCCTGTCTCCCTGCTGATACCTGAGACTGGTAAGAACAAGCCTGAAACAGCTCACAAGTATGGTAGAAAGAGAAATCCCAAAGAGCAAGGTTCGGCTCCTCACTCTGCCACTCTCAAGGGGTCTTTGCCTTTGGGCAAATCACTTACTTTTCTTAAGGTTTTCCTAATCTGTATTTTTAAAAAAATTATTTATTTATTTATTTATTTGTCAGAGAAAGAGAGTGAGAAAGAGAGAAAATGAGCACAAGCAGGGGGAGGGGCAGAGGCAAAGGGAGAACAACACTCCCCACTGAGTAAGGAGCCTGATGTGGGACTCAATCCCAGGACCCTGGGATCATGACCTGAGCCGAAGGCAGACGCTTAACTGACTGAGCCACCCAGGCATCCCCAGGTTTTCCTAATCTTTAATAGAAATAATGCTATCTACCTTACATCCTCACGATGAGTATGAAATGGAAATCATATGGAAAACAGCACGGTGCTGGAGACACATTAGGCCTTTGATAAAGATCCTTACATCTTTCTCAGTCTGCTTTTCTTCTTTGCATCCCCTTTCCCTGGCTTGATTCCTACACTGGTTGGCAGAGAAAGTTACCCAGTTTTCTCCACCTCCAGTCGGAGGCCACCTGTCAGTACTTTTATTAACATATTTTCTCCCTGCCTCCCTATTTTTGTGTTAAATTTGTCTATTTTGAACACATTTCTCCAAAATAAAACCCATTGAAACAAAAAATTGTTTAGTATAACACTGCCCAGTAGAATTTTCTACAGTGATGAGATGTTCTTGGCCATTCTTGTCCTTTTGCTCTTTAACTTAGATTTAAGATGGGTTTGTGAAGATCCATCCAAACCCTGTGGGACCTTGATTGGTGTCACACTGAATTTATAGATTAATTTAGGAAAGAATCAATGTCTTTACAACATTGGGGTTTTCTAGTTCTCCTTTCACTCAGGCCTTTTAAAATATTTTTCAGTAAAGCCATAGTTTTCTCCATGAATGTTTTGTCAGAGGTTCATCCAGAACCAAGTGACCAGCACAGTTCTGGATTTTCGAATATTGGTTGGGTGGCCATGAAGACAGTGGACCCAAGAGAGCGGTGTCTGGAAGCAGGAAGGTCACTGAGGAGGCTGTTGCAGTAGTCCAGGTGAGAGAAGATGAACGTTGGGATTCAGGCCTGTGAGAAGGGGGAGGAGCCAACACATGCCTGAGACATTTCCTAGAAGAGGGAACAGGACCTTCTTAATTCTTCCAGGGCAAAATAAGGCAGAGTCGTAGTAATACTCTCTGCCTTTTACTGATAGCCCACTACGTACTCGGCCACATGCCGCCGTGTTACGGTCACCATTGCTTCTATCCATGCTCTGAGGCAGCCAGCGTTACTTCTCTCCTCCAGATGACAAAACTAAACCTCAGAGAGGTTAAGTTACTGACCCAGAGTCACCCAGTGGAACAAAACAAATGTTTAAACCTAGATCTCCTCCTGCCCAAAGGCCACTGAACACTCGTCTAATCTTGGGTCCTCTCAGAGTTTATTGGAAGTACTTTATGGAAATATGCCAGACCTTTTGAGTTTTATGACTAAAATAAAAATGACTAAAATCCTGTTCTCAGTCATCGTCAGAAAATTAAATTGGAGTGTTTACCTAGTTTTATAATGTTTGATAAAAGATCTAGATATGTCTGGATTTATGAGATCTATAAAATTTGAGTTGTTGAAGGGGTGGGGGGGGGGCTTTGGGGATGCAGATCATGTGACTCAGTGGAAAGCCTCAGAAGTATTTTTGAATTCTGAAAGTGTTCCTGGTCGTGTATTTCTGGGTAACGTTTTTGTTGATGTTTTTCTTCCACTGGTCAGACCAAAAAAATGAATAAGCCTTAATTAAAATTTCTATTGTCTTTGCCACAGAGGAAGGAAGCCTTTCCCTGGTTGTCATGGTGATGTCTGAATGACACCGTTGAAGTGGGTAGTGGTTGCCATCCAGAGCCCTGAAATGAGCATTTATCATTTTCCTTGCCCCCTGAGATGCTTGCAGAACCAAACTGCACATTTCCTTAATCACCTTTTAAATTTGCATTTGAGCCAAATGTGTGTGTGTGTGTGTGTGTGTGTGTGTGTGTGTGTGAATGCGTGAACATGCCAGGGAGTATACTCTGCTGCAGCCATGGTTAGAATCCTCAAGTGTGAAACCCCATTTCTGTTTGCTTTGTGCTCCTGAAGCCAAATGGCATATGGGAGGTGCTCATGAAAACTCTGAGAAAGTAATTAGGAACTATCAGCCTTTTGTGTGGCACAGCGGGACCGCTCATGAGGGAGGCCTCTTCCCTGTCCCAGCTCCCCCCCCCCCCCGCCAGGCACTCAGCAGTCTTGCCTGACACACCTTCTCTGTACGCATTTAAAGGGGCTTGCACTTAATACCTGGCGATTTTAAGTGCTGCCACTTACCACCCGTCCTCTTCTGTCCCCCCTGCACCCAGCAGGCTCACTGGAGGCATCATCCTGCATGCAGCCACAGTGCGGCTGTTTCTGACAGAAAAACCAGGCTCTTTTGCTGGCTTTGGGATTTCTGTACAGAGTGATTGGGGTGTAGGAAGGGGAATGCAGAAGAGTGATGTTGTACAGCTGGAGAATCTGGATGGGTTTTTCAGTTCTGTCTGCACGTGAGGCTACCCCCGACCCAGGCCTTCGAGGACAGAACAATGACACCCCTCCTCCCCAGTGGTGCTGTGCAGCTGCATAATGTAGATGGATTTTCCAGAGCTCTGTCTGCAGGTGAGAATACCCGCAGGTCTAAAGAAGACAGGCTTATGATACCTCCCACTCCCAACTGGATATCTGTGCTATAACCTCTCATGTAGAATGGTGTTGTGACAAAGAGCAAAGAATTTGCCATCAAGTCTTGGCTCCACTTCTTAGCTAGCCATGTGAACCAGGATAAGAACTCAACCTCTCAGAGCCTTAGTCTCCTCTGTAAAACGTAAAATGGTAATAATGACAGTAACTGTCTCTCCAGGTCATTGTAGCTCATTAGATGACGTTTTGTCAGCTGTGTCAGCTGTAAGCTGTACATTCTACTTCATAAAGCTTAGATTGTATACTAGGCTGAGTGTTGGAGAATCAGGGCCAACCAAGAGGCAGGGCAGGAACAACAATCAGGGTAAGTTGGTAGATGTGTGATTCCAGTGTGCACCAACGGGCACTTAACTCTGCCTGGTATCAGGGAGGGCTTCTGGGAGGAGGTGATCCTTGTACTGACCCTTGAAGAATAGATAGATGTTAGCCGGAAAGACGGGGTGGCAGCCTTCAAGAAAAGGGAATGGTGTGTGCAAAAACACTGAGACACCGCTAAAACATAGGTCTTTTCAAGGGAGTGGTAAACCGTGAGGCAGGGAACAGATGAGGGGTGGTGTTTGCCTTTATCCAGAAGCACTGGATGACTTTAGGGCAAGGAGTGACATAATTTGTAGGTTTAGAGATATTACAGGTAACCGTGTGGAGGACTGTTGAAAGTTCATCAGGAATAGGTGGGTGAGTACAGAGACAGAATGATGACCTTGGAGGCTACCGCAGTCATCCCAGAGAGAGTGCTGTGGGGATGGAGAAGATGGACTGGTTGGTGATATGGAAGTAGACTTGAATAGTCTCTGACAGGCAATGCGGGAAAGAGGTGGGATGATTTCCAGCATTTCTAAATGGTGTTCCTGTTGGCATTTGGAGAGGGACAGATTTTCACTATGTAGGACAGTATTAGCAGCCTGGGCCCCTGCCCACTAAATGTCATCTAATTGTTATGACAACAAAAATGTCACCTGTTTTTCCAAATGCCCCTGCTTGAAAACCACAAAATAGTGGTTTATCATCATGGGGAATGAAAGATGAGAAATATGGTGGGAAGGGCTCCATTTTGAAATATGTTGATATAATGGTGTCCAGGGGACATCTTTTTTTTTTTTTTTAAAGATTTTATTTATTTATTTGAGACAGAGAGAATGAGAGAGAGAGAGCACATGAGAGGGGGGCGGGTCAGAGGGAGAAGCAGGCTCCCTGCCGAGCAGGGAGCCTGATGCGGGACTCGATCCAGGGACTCCAGGATCATGACCTGAGCCGAAGGCAGTCGCTTAACCAACTGAGCCACCCAGGCGCCCTCCAGGGGACATCTTGGGAGAAGTGTCCTCTAAGCAGCTGGATCCAGGGATCCAGGGCTCAAGAGAGTGGACAGCACTGGAGATACAACTTCTGGGAGTCCTACCCATGGCAGTGAATGAGCTTTCCCAGGGAGGATAGCATGAGAAGGGGGAGGTGGATGGCAGAACCTTGGGAACCATCATGTATCTTGTTTGATCTTGTGAGATGGGGAGGAGTGATAGTTTTCTGGGACCCATAGGGAAGAGGAGACTGAAGCTCAGGAGAGCCAATGACTTTTCCTAGTTTCTCTTTTAATCAGGTTTGGCCCAGTCAGTGTCTAGATGAGGCTGAGGAGAAATGGATTTTGCTCCTTCAGTTGAGGGTTCTTACTTTGTAGCCAATTGGCCCAATGTCTCAATGACCAGGGTGTTCTTATCACTGCCTCACCTTGGATTTAAAAGTCTTTGTTCATGAGTAAGGAGACTTCTCAAGATTTGCTTTTTTCCCTGCAATGGTGGATTTTTCCTTGGCGCCCTCTGTGTTCTTGGTTCACTGATTAATAGACACTTGAGGAATTGCAGAGAGGCGTTTAACATGCATCAGATACCATCACTAGCAGAGAAAGTGATTCACTGAGTATTCTCTCTGCCATCTGCATCCCTCCCTGCTGACAGAGTTTGACGTTGGGGAATTGAGTCTGGACCTGGAAGAGCACATTATAAATGTGTGATTCAGAGTCAGCGACAAAGTGCAGCTGTGGCCAAAGTCGGGGGTGCTCGAGAGTGGTGGATGGTGGGGTTTTCACTCCCATGTCATTCATGTCACCCTCTTCAAAGGTGGGAGTCATTTTGGGTTAAAGATCACCAGCAAGTTCTGGGCTCCGACCTTCAGGCTTTCCATCAGTTTTCGTATTTTCAGCTAGAGTGTTGGGACTTCCAGACAGGGACGTGGAAGGCTGGTGGTTTACTTTCAGAGTGTGGAGAAGTAAGAATGGCTTCTTCTACTAAGCGCTTATCCAATAGCAGTTTTTTTTCCTTGCCATGGAAAAGTAAGAGCTGATTTTGCTATGTTTGTCTTCATGGGAAATGGTCTAACCTTTGACTCCAGCTCTGGAGTTAAAGACCTAGGTTTGAATTCTGGCTCTGTCCCTACTTAGTTGTGTAATCTTGCATAAACCCCTTAAGTATCCTAATCTGTAAAATGGAGATAATAGTACCCACCTCCTAGGATTATACTCAAGAATGATATAATGTCTGTAGAGTGCCTAGAATATGATATGATATGCTCCCGGAAGTTCCAGTTTGTGATATCTCTCGTATGTGGTTCTTTATCCACTACTCCTCCTTCCTGCACACATTTTTGGCTCTCTGCAGAAATCTGGCACTCCATTGTAGCAGGCCCACTGTTTAGGGATGTGGAGAGCTAGTAGGTTTTCTTTAGGAAGAGAGACCTTGATAAGACCAGCTACCCTTATTGTTTGTCTCCTTGGTGGTAGGCACCATTTAGAAAGTCTTCCACAAAGCCCACACTGGCATTGTGGGGTTGCAACTGGAACCCAGTTCTGGCTCTAAACCCACACTCTCCTATTGTCTGCCCTGCTGTGTCCTTTCTCAATCCTGCTTTGCCCCCTGCCCTAAAAAAATCAAAAAGAAATACTAGAATAAAGCCAGAAAAGTCTGTCAGGATATTCTCTCTGGGTTTGCTCACTGGGAAGTCTGGGTACTCTAGGTCCTGTGGGTCAGGCGCCTTCTTCCTGCTGTGTTTCTTGACCTGAGGTTCCCTTCCTGAATGGGCATCACTAGGAAATTCAGAAGGAAACTGGTTTGGGTGGGGGGTTTCCTTTGCCCTTTTCTAGAAGTGAGATAGGCAGAGAGAACCCGTCCTGGACCGGATGGCTGGAGTCCTTTTCCCTCCCCCTGCCCCCTGCACTGAATGTGGAGTGGTCCCTTTTCTCCGGGTCATGGAGGGATGCTGTGGGATTGGGCCTCTGGAGTCCTTTTGCTCTGACACTGAGAGCAGACTCTTAAAGAGGCAGGTGGGAAATAGGCGGCCTGAGGAGGTCCTGAGCCAGCTGGCACGTGAGAAAGCAGCCCTGGAGGCTGGAAGGGTGCCCTCACTGGGACAGCTACAAGAGGCTCCTCCCACTGGAATGCTGCTGGACTGCTTTACCTCTCACAACCCACTGACAGCTTTATCTTTTCTAAACAAGGACCCTGTGCTTTAATTCCTCATGGACATCCTCTGGGCTCTGGGCACAGCTAGCCTTCAGATCTGTGTGCTGATCCTTTACAGCACACCCTCCCTCCCCCGGTTTATGGAGTAAAGTGCTACATGTCAAGATTTATTCAGGTCATTCTATGCTGCACACCTGTGAGTGAGCTCATACGGCCGACTTCGGGCCTGTTCTTGGTTTCCTTCTTCCATTACTGCTCTGACCTCAAGGTAGCACGGGAGAAGTTGCTAGCTGTGTCCCCCTTGTGTTGAGTACCAGAGAATTACCACTTCCCCTGTCACCACTTGCTTAGCCCTACCAGTGTGGAGGTGACAAGGAGAAATGGAATTTAGTAGACCAGTACCGAGGGCTCGGTGTTAATCATCTCCAGCCTTTTCCCGTTTTACAGATGAGGGGACTGTGGACCAGACAGAAAAGCCATCTGTTTGCTTCCCAATTGGCTGGTATTGTTATTTACCTCGAGCAACTTAAATGCCCAAAGTAGGGTGCAAAAGAGATATCATGGGACGCCTGGGTGGCTCAGTCGTTAAGTGTCTGCCTTCGGCTCAGGTCATGATCCCAGGGTCCTGGGATCGAGTCCCACATCGGGCTCCGTGCTTGGCAAGAAGCCTGCTTCTCCCTCTCCCATTCCCCCTGCTGTGTTCCTGCTCTTGCTATCTCTCTCTCTGTCAAATAAATAAATAAAAAATCTTAAAAAAAAAAAAAAGATATCATGATGCAGAAAAAGAGTTTGGCTTCTTGCCTTGGATTCCAGTGGGAATCCTAAATCCTTCTGAAATGTACAACCTTAGACAAATGACTTAACCACTCTTAACCTCAGTTCTCTGAGATGATAATACCGTTCAGTGTTGAAGTGACTGATAGAGGTAATATATGCAGGCATCTTAAGAGTTACAATGATAGTTATGCAGAAAACAGTGACTCTTACTTTTAATATAGTCTCAGTGGCTTGTTAATGGATACTGACCACATTGGACTCTTAAAGCTGTGTATCTAAAAGAAAAAAGTATAAGCTTCCTGTGAGAAGGGGCGTGAGGAACCTAACCCAGCTTCCACTACTGGGCTATGACCACCTGCTCCTGCAAGGTGTAGGGAGTAGGCATAGGTTCTCAGCCATACCTGTGTACAGAGCCTTGTTTTTTTGTTTTCCCACCAAAATATCTCCTAATGCTCAGGATCTCTTCATCCTCCCCATATACTTCAGATTTCACATAATTGCTAAATGGTATGTTTCATGGGTTAATAGATTCATAGAGTTGGAAAGGTTAGCATAAGGCCATCTTGGCCGATTACAGACCTGGGGTTCGTGTTCTTTCTTTAGCAACATCCTGCCAAATGGTTTTTGGCCTAGGCTTGAAAACTTCCACCAACGGGAGGCAGCCAGCCAGTCTGATGTTCAGAAGCCACTCTGGCTTTGACATTGGTAGACACATAATTCCTTGAAAAATATGCTTCCC
The DNA here is from genome assembly GCF_002201575.2 of Neomonachus schauinslandi. Classification (NCBI taxonomy): domain Eukaryota; kingdom Metazoa; phylum Chordata; class Mammalia; order Carnivora; family Phocidae; genus Neomonachus; species Neomonachus schauinslandi. The sequence continues at coordinate 40,415,483 of NC_058413.1, forward strand.
AGTGACTCCACCTACTGATCCTAGTTCTACCGTGTTGGCCCTCAGGGAACAAATCGAATTACTCTTCCATAGGATAGCCCTACAGAGATGATGATAGCGGTCCTGTGCCCTGAATCTTCCCAGACCATAAAACTCCTGATCCTTCAGTGATGTGGCTTTGACCCATTGGTGCCCTTCACAGTGCTGGCTTGTCTCTCCTCTAGCTTTTCACTCTGGCCTGTAGGTATGGTTACCAGAAGAGAACACAATATTTGGGTGGGGTCTGATCAGCTCAAGATAGAACATTTTTTACCTCCCTTATTTTGGATTATTACGTTAGTCCCCACCAAGGTCCTCGTAGCTTTGTGAAAGCTTTTCCATACTGTTGACTAGTTGGGTTTGGAGTAGATCAAAGCCATTAAACTCATACAGATTCTGTATTCTTTCCTAGGGCTGCCATAAGAAGTTATACAGACTTAGTAGCTTAAACATCAGAAGCTTATCCTTTATAGTTCTGGAGGCCAGAAGCCCAGAATCAAAGCATCAGCAGTTACTTGCTCCTTCTGAAGGCTCTAAGGGAGAACCTGTTCCATGCTTCTCCCTTCGCTTCTGGCGGCTGCTGACAATGCCTGACATTCCCTGGCCTGTAGATGCTTCACTTCAGTCTTTGCCTCTGTCTGCATATGGCCTTCTCCCCTGTGCATGCTTTATATACCACTTGAATCCAGACCAATGGCTCTGGATTTCTGTGCAAGGTCTTTTGACTAGATACAAAGATTCCCAGCTCTAAAATATATTTTTCATGTTTGTTAGTGGATATTAGGTACTGGAAGATGGATTTTGTTTAAGGCGGAAAATTAATTTTAAAACAATGTATGATGTTTTTCTCATAATTCTTGTTTCCAGGAAGTTAGTGTTAATTTACAGTAAGTAATCACGATGACCTTGAGCAATTGGCTAACCTTCTCAGTTTCCTCATTTGTAAAACAGAGATTGGATGAGGCAAGCTCTGTGTCGTTTTCAGCTCTAAAACTCATTACTGTGATTTCTGGAAAACAGGGGTTACCCTTTGTGACAAAAGGTTTCAAGTTGGCTTAATGAACTGAAAATGTACAACTCTTGACTAAGAAGACAGATTATGATGCATGAATCTGAAAATCTGAAAAATTCTACCCTTTTGTTCACCTTTGACAGGATGTAGAGACTAAGCTGTTTGTAACACGTTCCCACCCTCTTCTTGGTTACTCACATAGTATAAGATACTACAGGACTGGCATCTCTTTGGCTCTCAAATATTTGTTATGTGAATGAATGAATATACTTATGTCACATACCATTATTGGGAACAAGTAATGCAATATCATTCCAGTATGATCATCTAGTAAGTGTGGGCCTTTAAGATTCCTCCTGAAAATTCTTATTGATGTTATTATTAAAGGCTCCACGCCCACCATGGGGCTTGAACTCACAACCCTGAGATTAAGAGTTGCATGTTCTACTGACTGAGCCAGCCGGGCAACCCCCCTGAATATTATTTTTAAAAGATGGTGGCCCTGTTTTAGAATTGCCTTCTGGAGCAGTTTCCATATGTATGATGTGGGTGGCTGCTGAGGACTGGGCTCCAGGGCTTGTGCTCTGAACACCACAGCAAAATGTGCATTTTTTCGGGTTGGGGGAGGTCTGTGATCTTGTCCCAAGCAGCACTTGGTCAGATGCTTTTCTGTTGCAGGAGCCCCGTCCCTAATGGGCTGCAGCCACTGGTACCTCCCTTCCTTTGGATTCTTTAGGGATCTTTGTTGGCAGTGCCTCTCTGGGTTTTTCATTTTGTGGAAGAAACAGTCTGCTGACTGTCTGGGGTCTTACCTTTTCAGGAGTCCCTTCAGGGAAGGCTAAGGATGAGTTCATTTGCCATTATTATTAGGAAGAGTCTTCTAAGAATTTTTTTGTGAGAGGGACATTTTGTGGCCTATTTTTGCCATCTTCTTTTTTTAAAAAGATTTTTATTTATTTATTTGAGAGAGAGTGAAAGCGAGAGAGATCACAGAGGGAGAGGGAGAAGCAGACTCGCCACTGAGCAGTGAGCCTGACACAGGGCTTAATCCCAGGACCCTGAGATCATGACCTGAGCCGAAGGCAGCACTCAGCTGACTGAGCCACCCAGGTGCCCCTGTTTTTGCCATCTTCTTTTAGTTCTTACTCTAATACAGGAAATTTTCATTCTTTAAAACAGGACTCCTTTCTAAAAGTAAGATCTTCTCTAGAATCAGTGGTGGTGGTACAAAATAGGGGTTGCAAACTCAATGTCTGTAGAGGCATAGTGGATAACAAAAAAGCAGACTGTGTTTATGCTCTCTAATTTGTTTTTGGAGTACTTGGCCTACTCTGTTTATCTTTGGTTTTCCTTATTCTGGTTCAGATATAGGTATAAAGGAATTGCTCTCCTGTAGGAAAATTAGAAATACAGGTGTGATGATAAATAGCACTAGGTGTACACCCTCAGCATTAGGAATCAGTAGGGAGTGGTGGGGACTGCAGTGAACTAGACAGGCCATTCTGTCTCTCATGGGTCCCAGCATTGCCCCAGTTTTGGTTTTTCCAAAGCAAGCTAGATTTTTATATGAAATGTTCCTGTTTTTAAACTTTGATTCAGTAGAAGAAAATCTGTGTGGCTCAAATAAAACTCATTTTGGGGACAAATTGGTTTGCATGTCATCAATTTCAAAGCTCTGATAAGTGTTTGGGGCAGTTTGACATATCGGATGGCCTCTGAGGTCATCTCTGTCTATAGGTTGGTCTGGTCTGATCTGGTGTAGGGGTCCTAAGGAAGCTGTGATGTGGAGAGATTGGTTATGTTCATCCTTGCATATGGATGTGGGGGAATCCAAGATACATGAAGTAAAAGGCACGTTACAGAATAATACGTACAATTTTATTGTTTATGTAACTTTTTTCTAAAAAGATGTGTATGTAAAATTTAAAAAATGCATAAAAGTTTCATAAAAGCAAAAAATAAAGGATACTTAAGAAACTGGTAAAGGTGTTGCTTCTGAGATTGACACTGAATTGGAGGCAAGAAAGGGAACTTCTGCTTTTTCCCCCCTCTGTAACAGAGTAATTTTTGGAAGGTAAAGTGAAAAGAGTCGTTGGGATGTATAATTGCTACATAAAGAGTGTGAGCCTTCAGTGATGACAGTGTTGAGGAAGGATGGAAGCAGCGTGGCCTGGAGTGATCAGGAAGCACTGTTGGAAAGAGAAGGGACCTTGGTGGTTGGGCAGAATCCATTAGGGAAGAGGACGGCCGCAGCCAAAGCCCGGGGTTAGGAAAGCAGGTGTCTTGGGGACTGGGGAACAATTGCATTTGGCAGGAGCTGTGGGTAGGGGGAAGTGATGAGAAGGAGGCTTTAGCAGTGAAGGAGGCTGTTGTATTGCAGGAGGTAATGGAATGTTTGCTGTGCTCTAGCATGATCCGTCTGGCAACAAGGATGAGGGAGTTTGTAGGCAGGGCCCTAGGGTAGGAGCCTCTCATGTGGCCTCTTCTGGCTCCCAGGTAGCTGCCACTGATCCCTGCTAGGGTGTTGCCTGGCAAATGGGGTTTATATCTATATACCTGATGAATAAGCTCATGGTACTTCCTGTTCCTCCACTCCCAAGAGTGTGGGCTTTGGAAGCTTGCCCACCTCTGCCGCTGCCTGATGTGGTTCCTGGTCATCTGAAGCCAGCATGTCTCTCCAGACATTTTGGAGGTTCTGTAGAGCGACTGGCCATTGACTAAAGTGTGGCCGCTAAGAACAGGCCCATACTTTGGAGTCAGGTAGTTCAGGGCTTGAATTCTGACCTTGTTACTTACTGGCTATGTGGTCATGGGATGGCACTTGACCCCTTTGGGCTTCAGTACCCTCTGTGCAAATGGGGATAATATGATTTACCTTCTAGGGTTGTACCTGGCAGATTGATACCTAAGAAATAGATGTGCCTTCCTTTACTTTTATATTATGGTACCCAGTCTGGCCTGTAGTTAAATATTTATATTATTTATGTTTAATATATGAAATATATACTTATCTGTATCTATTTATGACCATATCAGTTTATGCTGTTGGACTGTAAGCTCCTATTCAGTGGGGATAATATGTTACAATCATTGCTTTGCCTCAAAGTGCTCAGAGTGCTAAGTACGTAGTAGGGCTAAATAAATGTTGGGTGAGTGGAGTCTGTGTTCTTTAACCTACTCCAGTCTTTACAGCAATTGACTTGTGATCGATTAGGATGTGTCTCTAGGCTAGGGCATATCTCCTGTGTAGTTAAAACAAGTTTTGTCAAGCCAAATGCCCTTGTTAGGATGATGTATCAAGATGGCTCGTGAGTCATTTATTATTTCATTCCACTGTGGCACATCTATAGTTTGTGGGCCTTGTTGTTCATACAATTTAGGAGGTCTTCTTTAAAATCATATAAAATTGCAGAAGGCATGTAAACACAGCACTAGAGCCCTTTCCAGGGCCTTAGAAGGGACTTTTGGAAGTGAGGGGTGCTAATGTTTGAACTTCATCGGTTTCAAGTAAACCATCTCTGTATTTCAGGATTCACAGAACACTCACTGTAGGCAGTAGTAGGAGTTATGAAGGATAAGGAGATTTCTTTTTTTTTTTTTTTTAATTTATTTACTTGAGAGAGACAGGAGAGAGCACAGCCATGAGGAGAGGGAGAAGCAGGCTCCCCGCTGAGCAGGGAGCCCAACAGATGTGGGGCTCCATCCCAGGACCCTGGGATCATGACCCAAGCTGAAGGCAGACACTTAACTGACTGAGCCACCCAAGCGCCCGGATAAGGAGATTTCTAAAAGGGAAAAAATGGTGGCAATGAATACAGGTTTTAGTAAAACTGTCCTCCCAAATAGGCTCAGAAGAAAATCCCCTATATGGTTTTTTTTTTTTCCATTAAACAAAACAGCACCTGCTGTGGACCCGGCACTATGTACGCATTGGAACATAGCTGTGAAAACAGAAGTCCTTGTCCCACGGAGCTTATATTTCAGGTGGTGCCCTGCATCATGACTTGCAGACCTACTTGGACTGCAGTGAAGAGCCACAGTACTGATCTGAGGCTGTGGTAGTAAAGGCACTTTGATGCCCTAGTTTCCCTGTCTGACTCCTCTCCCTTCTTCTCTCCAGGCCTGTTCTGACAGGGAGAGCCATATGGTTCAACCTATGCTAAGAGGACCTGGGCCATCCCAAGCAGTGTTGAAAGACTCATGGCCGGTTCCCCAGGGGAGTGGGGATGGGGGCTTGGGACTGCGCAGGCCCTTCCCTGCCCTGCCGGTGGGACAGAGTCATCACCTTCCCACCCAAGGCTCTGTTTTAGGGCTGATTTCAGCCACAGAGGTAGCACAGCAAAACTGAAGGAGCAATTCACTCAGACTCCAGAGCCCATAAACGGAGGTGTTTCCTATGTCCTGCTTCCAGAGGGGCAGCCAACCCCACAGTCTCCAAGAAGAACAGCAGAGTCAGGAGACGTGAAGCGTCTACCACACTGTTTACCCCCAGCCAGTGCTCCGCTTGGCCGCAGCGGGGAGTGACTCAGAGCTGGAGCTGTGTTCCTGTGTTGTTGCCAGATTTTGCGTGGGGTTTGGGGAAGAGGGAGAATGAATGAGTAGGAGCAAGTGGCTGCTGGATTTGTAACACCTTCGGAAGCAGCTGCTAGAGAACCGAAATTGAGAGTAGGCGGGCTGTGAGCCTCTGCCTCACCTCTTCCAGGCAGCAGGGCCCTCCTTCCCTGTCTGACCGGAACCCGGGTTTTCATAAGGCCGAGGCTGGGGAAGAAGACACAGTCCTTCTGAACATGGAGTTCAAGGAGAGAGTGAGTGTGTCTGCCACCTTTCCCAGCGAGATTGGGAGAGCAGGTTAGTCCCGTACGGGTTTCACAGGGACTCCCTTCACTGCGATGTATTCTGATTCATGAAGGTCAAGTAATGACTGAAGGGGGTTTTCAATGGCTTGGTTTGGAGTGCCTGCAGTTAAAAAAAAAAGAAAGAAAGAAAGAAACCCAAAAACCAAACAGTCCAATTTAATTAAGAATAAATAGGACAAAAGTATCATTAACTACACCTCCCTGATGTCATTACAAAGGATTTTCTGTTGGCAAGTGAGATTGGGGAGGAGTGTTCTGCCTCGTTCCTTTGTGTTTTAATTATGTGTAGTGTCGTTCCAGTTCAGTCTGTGGCTCGGGCAGTAGTCAGAGATGAACCTCAGTGTCTCAGGATGTCATAGTTGGAAGATCCCTACAGTATCACTTGGTCCATCCTTCTCATTTTACAGTGGAACCTGACTCATTAAACAGAAGCATAGAACTGGGTATTCTCTGAGGTTGAAAATGTGAAGTTTTAAAACTTCTGTGGAGTGTGCATCCCTGACTCAGCGCAGCTTGTGGGGAGGCTGTTTTTCTTGGGCTGTTCTTTCTGAATGTTGGAGCTTGACCCAGTAAGGGCCAAAATTGGGGCTGAAGGCAGGCGCCTACTGATCTTAAAGTACTTGGCCTGGCAGGCAAGTTCCTTAAATAGAAGTTTAAACAGGAGGCTGGGTAGAGTGCCTTAATTCAAAAGAAGAAAATGTGTTCTTTAGCCTCTGTCCTATGGCAGGCTAATAATACTGGCGTTTGCAACACGGAAAAAGGCAAAACAACTCTATTAGTGTGGAGTTTTAGAGCTAGCAAAAGAAAACTCTAGCAGGCGCTAAACAAGTGCTGCAGGCCAGGCCCATTATCAGTACTCTTCAAAACAATCTTGCAAGGTTGGAATTGTCTTCTCTTTTTGCAGATAAAGAAGCCAGCACTCAGAAAGGTCAGTAACTCATTCAAGGTTGTGCACCGCCAAGTGTGCAGCCGAGCTGGGGTTTGCACTGCAGTCATCATGACTCTGAACAGCAGCATGGGGTTCATGCTTGGCAGGCTTCATGTGGCCTTTGCATTGGACACATGAGGAAACCAAGACCCAGAAAGGCTGAGTGTTTGCTGGGGGTGTGGAACTGGTAGTAACAAGGCTGGTACCTTGGCTCCTAGTACATTGCTTCTCTGCCAACTTTCTTTAAAAAAAAAAAAAAGAAAAATTGGAGCAGGAGGCTATCTGGGTTTGATTTCCTCATTCTATCAGGAGTTTGGCTTTAATCTTTTCATGGTTCTTGAGGTCCTGTGAAGTCAAAATTAGAACTCCCTGTCAACCACGTAGGAATCCTAAGTACCAGAGCCCCGTGTGAGAGCGCAGGAAGAAGGCAGGTCTTACACATGGGTTAGTGGGTCAGAGGAGGTAATTTATGAAATGAGTTGGCCACTGAGTGGATCTCAAAACATCTGCAGCACCTAATGAAATATAGAGCTTTTCAAATCATGCTAGAAGACTTGAGTCTGTTAAATCCAGAGTTTGGAAAGGACAGCTCTCTTTGCAAGATATGTGAGCTTTGAGTTTGCTCAGTTAATTTTGTGATTCCTTTATGCCCAGCTCTGTCTGTGCCAGGCTCTACCCCTTTAGCGCCCCTTTAGAACCCAGGAAAGCAGGGACTGACTGTCCCTTCAGGTGGTAGGTCTGGCGTTTGGCTGGATTTCAGTGTTTCTGCTTAATTGGGTGTGTGAGTGAAAACCAGGTGTGGACAGCGTGGGAGTGGGGATGGCCGTTCCTTAGTCTGTGCCATGCTCCTCAGGGCTGCCCAGTGTCTCAGCCTGCATGTAGGAGCCTTTATCAGGCCTGCAGACCCCTGTCTCCCCCGCTCTCTCTGGGGGAGCCTTGACAGGTTGGGCTGCTGTGATCAGAAAATGAGGTGGGTTCTGCACAGCCTGTCCCTGAAAGTGATGTGTGTTTGTGCTTAGGCTATTGAGAGAAGGAAGTTCAGGTGCCTGCTCCATGGGTATTACTGTTCTGTGCTGCGGGAGATACATGAGAAATAAGTGAATGACGGCTCCCAGCCCTCCAGGAACTTAGACTCTCACTGGAGGGAGGGGGGGAGAGACAAACACACATGAAGTAAGTAGAGAGCAGTAGAAGAGAGAGCATATAATCAGTCACCAAATTGTAGGTTTCGTACCAAATTCTCTCCCAGTTCACAAAAGGGAGATACAGGTGATGTTTGTATTATCCTCCTGTGTGTTTTTAATCACCCAGTAATTTCCTCTCGGGTGTTTGCATTCCATTCTTTGATTCTCTCTGTTGAGTGTATTAACCTCCTTTGCACGGGGGGGGGGGGGGGGGTTTCAGGGGAGGGCTAAATTCTCCAAATTATATTTAACACAGTTGGGAGAGAGCCAGGGATGAAGCGTTCTTGGCATGTTGTTGTCTCATCCTTCTTTCTTTTGTCACTAAGAGCACAAGCCATTGCCCTCTGATGACTTATGACCCTTTAGAATCTTGTTTTGTTACTTTTGCCCAGACTTCTGTAGGGGTTAGCTAGCCTATTTGGAGGCATGGCCTCACTTTGAGGTAGTCGTTTCTCATTCATTCATTCAGCAAATATAACAGTGCCAGACACTGGTATAAGCTGATAAGGGCAGTGAAAAGACAGACAAGGTCCACGCTCTCCTGGAATACACATATTAGGAGACTGACAATAGTCAGAACACGTAAGTAAGAGAAATGACAGTAATGGTTAAAATAGGGTGGCATGATATGAAGTGACTGGGAGCCTGTTTCAGTGGGTGGTTGGGAAGGGCTCTGAGATGGTTGTGCCAAGGTCTGAATGATAAGGAGCCAGTTATACGAGTATGAGGGAAAGAGCTTCCAGGTGGAAAGACTAGGTAGTACAGAGATGATTAAGTTGGGAAGAGTTTGGTGTTCAAGGAGCAGAAAGGAGGCCAGTGTGGCTGGGGAGGGATGGGGAAGGAGAAGACGTCCGTTGTACAAGGTGATGTAGCTGGTCAGGGGTCAAGTCACCTAGAGTCAAGCCAAGGTAAAGAGCTTGAATTTTACTCTGTGCTGTGAAGCTGTCGCAGGGTTTAAAGGAGGAATGTGACATGATTTTCATCTTCCATTTGAAGAGACCCATCAGGCTTCCAGTGAGAAGAGTGGGTGCTACAAAGGCCAGGGTGGAAGCAGAAAGAGCAGTTAGGCTGTTGCTAGAGATGATTGGGTGCTGGCTGTAGGACTGGAGAGATGTCTTGGAGATAGAGGTACCAGGGCTTGCTAACATAGTGTGTGTGGAGGTTAAGGTAGAGCAGAGAATGGAGAGCGACTCCCAGGTTGCTGGGTAGTGATGCTGTTAATGGAAATAGGGAAGCTGGGAGAAGGAATATTGGGTTTGGTGGAAGTGGCGGGGAGGAAGCTCACTTTGTTTTTGCTCTGTTAAAGTGGTTTCCTAGTAGTCACTGTGGTGGTCAAGGGACATGTTCAGCTGCGTGCCGTCAGTATGCGAGGCATTGTGCAAGCTTCTTTCATGTGTGTCCCTCATGTAGCCTCACAACTCTTTGGAAGGATAGTATTACTATTCCCTGCTTGCAAATGAAGAAATGAGGCTCAGAGAGGTGAGGTGGCTTGCTCTGGTTTGAACCCAGGTCTTCAGGGCAGACACTGAAAGAGGCTGGTTGGTGCAGTGTTGATGGCTTTCACTTGGAGAGAGGATGGGGATCCTATGTTGGCTCGTCGAGGCCCGATTCCCATGATTTCTGAAGAAGGGCCTGTCAGAGGAATGCCCATGTGCAATGAGCTGTTGAAAATCTTGACATTTCCAAAATCGTGCAAGCTCTAAAGACCATTTCAGTAAGATTCTCAGTCCCTTTAGGAAATGCCACGTGAACAACGGTGACACTTTGTATTAAACAAGCCATTTTATAAAAGTGTTAAATAAAAGGAACTTGGAAATGTTGAGGGACTGTAGAGATGCTCCTTCAACCTTTGGTTGTCCCCTCTTTACTCCGTGGCCCAAGTAGGAACTGAAGAAGATAGGGAGGCAATTTCTTGTGTTCTTGGAATTTCAGTTACCAATTTGGGGACCTAAGTAGGAGCATTATTAGGTTACCCACAGTCCTTGGTTTTCTTGAGACACTGGGATTTAGAACAAAGACAGTAAGTGCCTTAACAAGTCTGGAGGCAGTGCTGGACGTGGCATCAGGCCTGCAAGGTGACACTCTTGCCATATTCGGGGAGCTGCACTGAGGAGCCCGAGGGGCCAGAGGGGCATACACTGCCGAGCATACCAATGAGAAGAGCCTTGACAGAGTCCCTCCTTAGGCTTTCAGGCTGGATCCTTTTCTTACATTTTAAGCTGTTTCTTCTCTTTATAGCTCGGCCAGATAAGAGCTCATGCTGACTGTGCAGATTTGTCCCACACTCAGCATACCAATACCACCCCTGTCCGAAAACCAGATTTATCAGGGTGCTCTGACCTCCACTCGTGAGCACCATTCACATAACTCCAGAACTTCTTGCTATGCCAAAAGAAATTGCCATGCTAAGTAGTTGGAACCTTTATGTTTAACCGACCGGAGTCTTACTGCTCGCATTATGGTCAAATGTAGGAATGGAAAATTAATCTTGCAAAAATGTTGCAAGAAACTGTAGGACTTGTTTACATCTTGACTAGTCCTGTCAATGGTTGTAGGTGGGCTCCTCCTTATATTGAGCTCAAATTGGTTTCCACTGCTCCCTGGTCCTCACTGTGTCCTCTTGTCAAACCTCTCGTGTTTGCTGTTGGACTTCTTTAGGGCCTAACCCAAGTCCTTCCGGGCCCCGGGCTTGTGAAGACATGTTTATTTATGTGGATGGTTATGTATGGCCCGCTTTCAGGGGGATAATCCTTCCGTGTAACCTTCTGTGTGCCCTAGTCCTCTCCCAGGTGAGATTGGCTGCCATTCAACTTAGAGGGGCTGTTCTTAGGAGGAAGAGCAGGATCTGAAAATAAAGCCTAGCTTATGTTTTACCTCATTTGTCAAGTTACTTTCTCAGTAGCCTGAAGAGAGACAGAAGCCCTTGTATGGAGGAAAGAGCATTTTTGTGCTCCCTTGAAACTGGCCACCTGGCTCCCAGCCGGGCCATCTCCACCACTACCAAGGAGCAAGGTGGCAATTCAGGTTTAAGAACAGGTATTTCAGGGGATTTGTCTGTGCCTGCTTAATGTGTCTTGAGACACGGTGATAGGACATGAGATTCTTCATGGATTTCAGAAAATCAGGAAATGGAGCAGGGTGGGGGCTTTTGGGCTGAGGTCGGGAAGAGCAGGTAAAGTCAGAGGACTTTGTAATCTCCAAATGGGTGTGGGGATTCCAGCATTTACTCTGTAGCCTTTGTTTGGTGAGGGTGAGCTTGGGTTAGTAGAAGGAGACCAGAAGGGTGGTGGTATGCAGGAGTGCAGAAGTCAACTGTCATTGTGGGCAAGTCATCTACCCTTCCTGGGTCTCACTTTCCTAACCTGTGGTCTGGTGTGATGAAACACAGCCCGCCATACTGGGTATTTGGGAAGACTGAATTAAATAACCCAAGTACCTAACACTTCTTTTGCTCAAAAAGGGCTGAACCAGAAACTCTGCATGCTGGGCAAGCTTGATCAGAAATAATCATATTTAAGACCTCAGTATTCAGGAGGTATTATTCTGGTTTATCTCTTTTCTCAATGTGTGAGTCCTTTTTCCCCCCCTTTATTTAGTGTTCCAGTAACATCATATAACCCAGATTGTCAGTTTCCTTATGTGTAACATGGGAATAAAAATATCAGCCCTGCTTATCTCAGAGGATACTTGGGAGGATCAGGTACAGTGATGAATATGACCATACTTAAAGCTTCATGGAAATTCAGGAATTGGTAATGGTGATACTATGGTTGATAACTATTTTTTGGCAAAAAGGGCAGCATCTATATTAGGGAAGAAAGGTTGGGGAGCTGCCTCTAGATCTGATCAAAGAACAGCTATATTTTTGTCCACTTTAAAAATCTATGTATCTTCTAATGTTAGAATGTAAACTTCATCTTAGTGTCTGAACCTTTCAGCTCAGGATTCATTTACCCAAAACTCTAGGCTTATTTAAGTTGGTATAAGTTGGGTGTGGTGAGCCCAGGAGTTGCTGTCAAGGTCATACAACGTATATGAAGTGGTTGCTGGATGCTGCTCCAGGCATATAGAAGTTTCGCTCTTTGCACATATCAGAGATCCTCCTAGCTGACCTTGGATTAGGACCAACGGTTGTTTGGCGGCTACTGAGTGCCACACAGGTGCTGTCATTCAGAACTTTGGTTCTGGGCACAATAGAAGGAGGGAGGTGCAGAGGAAGAGAGAGAGGGAGTAGCAGTGGATGCTGATGGTGCTGTTTTTCTGATGCTTTTGTCTTTAGGGATTTCTGGTCGTGGCCAGGAACCTGTGAGCCCCATAGACTCCTAAGCAACGGGGACAGCAGGTTATCATGCAAAAAGAGCATCGAATCTACAAATAGAAGACTAGGACTTATGTCCCAGTCTTATCACTTATTGATGACATTATCTTGAGCAAGTCACTTAACGTCTCTGAGCCATTTCCTCATTCATAAAATGGGGGTTGACGGTGTTACATAATAGTAAGAGGTATAAGGAAAGGTTTTGTACACTGTAGAGTCCTTGAGAGGTAACAGTGGATAGTGGTGTTGTTGCTTCATTATTATTCCCATTATGAGCAGGGCATTTTTTTTTTTTTTCTACAGGTGGAAATGAGGCAGGCTTAGAGTTTGTGTTTTCAGAATTCCCTGGTGAATGGAAATGACTCTCTAAAAGGAGCTGGGTATTAAAAAAAGAAAGAAAGAAAGAAAGAAAGAGAAAAAACGGAAGCTGGGTGTAAATAAAGTCGAACCCTTGAACATGGTGCAAGGATTTCTGGACCAGGTGTTACCGGGGTCTGCTTCTCATCCTTGTCTAGATGCCCGTGCCTTAACCCTGCTTTGGTGAAGATCAGGCCCCTGTGCCAGACGGAGTCCTGGGGTTCCATGGGCTTGCTTCAAACCTGGAGCTGGGAATTTGGAAGCTAGAGCGCTTGGGAGGGGTAAAAGGGTGGCAGGAGTTGTGCATAATCACAGGGCCAAGGAGCAACCTGGTTTGATGGCTCTGACTGCGCACATTTGGCTTATTAGTCAGGCTGCTCTAAACTCAGTGCCAGCTCACCCCAGCCACCTAAACACAGGACGCTCTGGCCAGGCCCCCCGGCAGAGTAAGAAAAACTTTGTAGGTATAGAGAGTTTTTTCTTTTTTAACCTTTATACTATGCTCATTAAACCTACTAATCTCTGGGGTGGCCCTGTGCTCACTTTGGGGATGGGGCTAATACTTTAACACTAGCAAAATGAGATGATAGATTGACTCTGACAGTGAAAGCATTTTAACCATCTGTATTAGGAGCCTTAAAAAATGACCATGCCCTTTGAGTAAGTAATTTTACCTCTGGGACCTTAACCCAAGGAAATAATTTGAATTGCGGGAAGAGTCTGTCCTAAAAGATGTATAATGCACCTAAAATATCCAGCATTACATGAATGTAAGTCTTTTCTAGAATGTAAGCACCATGGGGTAAGGACTTCTTGTTCACTCTGTATCTCCAGCACTTAAAGCAGCCTGGTACACAGATGGCCAATGAACATTTTTTAAATGGTTATAGACAAAAAAAATTTACATCCATAGGATAAAACTCTTACTGGTTTCACCCGCTATCTGGAAGTAGAGCATTCTTTTTTTTTTAATTATTATGTTATGTTAATCACCATACATTACATCATTAGTTTCTGATGTAGTGTTCCATGATTCATTGTTTGCATATAACACCCAGTGCTCCATGCAGAACGTGCCCTCTTTAATACCCATCACCAGGCTAACCCATCCCCTCTAGAACCCTCAGTTTGTTTTTCAGAGTCCATCATCTCTCATGGTTCGTCTCCCCCTCCAAATTTCCCCGCTTCATTTTTCCCTTCCTATTATTTTCTTCTTTTTTTTTTTTTTTAACATTTAATGTATTATTTGTTTCAGAGGTACAGATATGTGATTCAACAGCCTTGCACAATTCACAGTGCTCACCATAGCACATACCCTCCCCAGTGTCTATCACCCAGCCACCCCATCCCTCCCACCCCCCACCACTCCAGCAACCCTCAGTTTGTTTCCTGAGATTAAGAATTCCTCATATCAGTGAGGTCATATGATACATGTCTTTCTCTGATTGACTTATTTCGCTCAGCATAACACTCTCCAGTTCCATCCATGTAGTTGCAAATGGCAAGATTTCATTCCTTTTGATGGCTGCATAATATTCCATTGTATATATATACCACATTTTCTTTATCCATTCATCGATGGACATCTTGGCTGTTTCCACAGTTTGGCTTGGAAGGTAGAGCATTCTTATGAAACCTTTTGTAAGACAGAATGATGTAAGGCAAGGCAGAGATGACTGTAATTCATATGGAAAAAATTTTGAGCATTCCCAGACCCCCAAAATAACCTCTTAGGCTTTTCTGGTATCTTAGGACACGTTTTGTTAATAGATGCACAAAATAAATCTAGACAAAACACAGTTGCTCCCAGATACACAGTTCAAAGCTATGGCAGCCTGATGCTGAGATGCTTGTGTAGTTCCCAGGTAGGGAGCTTGGTGGCGCCACTCACCGCTCTGGGTCGCGTTGCCTCAGTGAGGGCTACCTGCAAAACAAACGCTGGATGCGATTTTTGCTTTACAACTTGTTTTTGTTTTTGTTTTTTGTGAAAGCAAAAACTCTCTTCAGATTTCTTTCAGTTAGTGAAAACAGGCACTAATGTAGGTCTTTCCTAAAAATGAAGTGGCGTAACGTGAACTTCCAAAAAGTGGGGGACACATGGATTCACCTATTTCAAATGATGAAGTCTTAAGGATGTAGGAAATTTTCTAGGTGAGTAGAATGTGAAAAAGGCATGAGACAGATTTCTAAATACAGCAAAATCATAATTTTTTAGTAGAAGGGAAAAAAACTAGGGAAGGAGAAGATACTCAGGTATATCTGTAAGTGGTGAGATCATGGGTGACATTTTTTTCTTTTTATATTTTCTAAAATTTCTAAAAGGACTGATTTTTTGATTGGGGAAAACACTTTAATATAAATCATATTCTTTGGGAGGGGAAAGGACGTCAGGTTAGTTTATTCATCGGGCAAGCCAGCAGCCTCTAGAGCCCTCTCCTCGTTTCTTTCAAAGAACCAGGCAGCCTTTGTGAATACACAAAACACCTACACACTTTGGTTGTGTCTGTCAGCTTGGCATGGAAGCTGTTCCCTCCTAACTTCAAAAGGATGATAGAAACTCCACAGTGTTGAAATTGTGCAGGTCATGTTGCCGAGACTTGCCCATACATTTATATCCCATCATTGAAGTGAAGGCATTCTGTAGTAGGGAGAAGAATTTTAAGAAGATAGATTTTTCTGGGTGGGTGGTTAATTCTTGGAATTCTTTCCCTGGTTCATGGTTTTGGGAAGCTGTTGAAAGTGCTGTCTGCTTTGCTTCATTCTTGTTTTAGCTCGTGCCATCTTAAGTAACTTGTTGCTGAGCGGTTCAGTCTGTCCGTACTTCATGGAATGTCTCGAAGATGCAGTGTTCTCTTGCAGCCAAGACTTTCCGAGAATTAAAATCCCTGTGTCTTAGGTGGGCTTGGGCACCTGAGCTGAAAGTTCTTGTTTTTTTAAATGCAGCTGGGTCCTGACAGATGAAATGCATCTCTGAATAAAAGGCCCACTCTCTCACCCTGGGAGGAGTGTGTGAGGATCAGGGGTCCTCAGACATTACTGACCTGTTGTTGTGTCTGCAAGCTTTTCCATTCCCATGACTTCTCATTCATTCTCTCTCTCTCTCTCTTTAGCCATAACCAACAGACCACAGCATTCAGGCATCCTGTGAGTGGGCAGTTTTCTCCAGAAAATAGTGAATTTATTCTTCAAGAAGAGTAAGTACTTCTATGTATTCTCCTTTTCCAAGCAGAGTTTGGGAGCTTAAAGGCGTTGGCTCAAAACAGAGCTTGTTGGACTATTTTCTCTCCTAGATAGAGGGACTTGGAGTGGGTTGGTTGATTCAGAGTGGAATGCAAGAATTTTGTTTTTCAATCCCTGGACTCCTCTCAGTGGGAAGATGCAGAAGTGTGGAGATGACAGGTCTGTGCCATGATTGGTACTGTCAGAGCCTCTTCCAAACTTCCTTTCCCCTGAACGACCCCCCTCCCTACAGTATCATCTAACACACTACCTGTACTCTTAAGAGGACCCACTCATCTGGAGCTAAATGGCCTTAAATCACACCAAACTGAACCAGCCTTCCAAGGAAGCCTCAAATAAGAGTCCAGGGGCGCCTGGGTGGCTCAGTTGGTTAAGCGACTGCCTTCGGCTCAGGTCATGATCCTGGAGTCCCTGGATCGAGTCCCGCATCGGGCTCCCTGCTTGGCGGGGAGTCTGCTTCTCCCTCTGACCCTCCCCCCTCTCATGTGCTCTCTCATTCTCTCTCTGTCAAATAAATAAATAAAATCTTTAAAAAAAAAAAAAAAAAAAAAAAAAAAAAAAAAAAAAAAAAAAAAAAATAAGAGTCCAAGGCCATGGCTTCGAAGGGAGGAGGGCTGTGGCACCCATTGTCCCTGAACGTCTAGAGTTCTTTCTGCTTGTTTTTTCTGATGTGGGGACTTTCTTGCTCCTCAGTCTGATTTCAGCAGGGCCACTGGGGTGCTCAGAGGTAGGTTCTATCACCCAGGGCTCATCTCCTTAAAAATGCATATACAGCCCAAGCAGGATGTGTACTTCTCCCAAAAATGAAGGCAGAGAAATGTATGCAAGTGGCTGTTTCCTTTTGCTCATCTGAGACACTTCTGTTTGAAGTAAGTAATTCTGTTTGTGAAATTAATAGAGATGTTGGCTTTTTCTCTCCTTCATATCATTTTTCTGTTCAATCATCTGGACCAAATATGATCTGAAAATAATCAGTATTTATATTTTTATAGCATTTCCCTCCCTCAGTACTTAACACTTTTAAACTTTCGATTATGGGAAATTTCAAACCTATACAAAAGGAGAGAGATAAAGTAATTAAGTCTAATGTATTCATCTCCCATCTTCAACAATTTCCAAAACATGGCTGATTTTATTTCATCTGTAGCGTCCCTCTCACCGCCTAGATTATTTTGAAGCAAATTCCAAACATCATTTTGTTCCTACAGTATTTTCAGTTTAGAATCATTATCTTTCAGAACTTTTAAAACTAGAAATCTGTAATAATGATACTGACATTCGTTGCCTGTTTACCTTTGCTGGGGGTTTTACATGCATATCTCATGTAACACAACAAACCTGAGAAGTAGACCATTATCACCGTTTTAGAGATGAAGACACCAAGACTCAAAGAAGCAAGGTCACTTGTTCAAAGTTGCATGGCTGCAAGTAGAAAAAGCCAGGGTGTCACTCCTGCTTGATCTTTTCAGTCAGGGCTAACCCTTGCTACTAGTGAGAGGCTACTTGCTAAATTCTTTGGATGCTCATGGCTCATGGGTCATGATGCCAGACTGGGGTTGGGGGTCTGACTTTGAAAGCATCGGTACTATTAGGAAGTAGATGGGAGGTAAAGATTGTCTTGTCTCCTACATTGAGACAGAACTGCTATGTAAAGACAGAGCCAGAATGTGGATTCTCTACATTCCAACTTGGAATGAGCATGTTTAAAGAATCCTGAAGGTCAGAAGCTCTTAGGAGGTCAGAGAGTTTAGCCCCCTTCCTAAGGCATCCTAGAGACACGGCTGCCTGTCATTTTTAAAGGTCTGGATGGAGAATCCATTAGAACACCTAGTTTAGGAAATTACCAACTTTAATAAAAGCTTCTAGAGAAATTCAGACTTCCCATCACTAAACACCCTTGTCTTATACACACCTCCTTTCCCTCGCTATTAAGACTTTGTCCCTGGCTACTTCTGAGAAGGTAGCCTCTTTTATCCTCCCAAAATATCTCTGTAGCTAATCTCAGTTCCGTCCAGTTTCCAAGAAAAAACTTTTTTTTCAAGGGTCACTTTTCCCCTCTAGATCACATTTTCTGGATGTCATAAGGACTGCTGGCTTGTCTCAGGTGGTGGGTGCAATGTCGGGTGACCAGACGTTCCTTGAAGCAGGCAGAATGTACTTTAGGCATTGAGAGGAGGGGAGGATTCCTATGAACTGATGTAGTGATCCCTGCATTTACTCTTTAAATACTAAGTGCCTCTGTTGTGTCAGGGGCATGCCAGAGTCTGCAGTTACAGCAGCAGGTAAGACAAATATAGTCCTGTCTGTGAAGAGTTGATGGTAGAGTGGGGAAGACAAGTAAACAAGAGATCACAAATGTGATAACTCTTCTTGGTAGAAAAAACCTAGGGTTCAATGGGAGTTGATAAAAGAGGGTTTTAACCTGGCTTAGGGATTGTGGGAGGCCTCTCCATCCACGGAAGGGATGCTGTTTAAATTGAGACCTGTCCGGTCACAGTGCCCCAATCTGGGCAACGACCTAGAGGAGAAAGACGGTAGAGCATGGGGGATCTATACCAGTTGAGTTAGAATGAAAAATGAAACACACCAGGTGGACTCTGGAGGTAAAACTGGACTTGGGAGGTAAAATTGACAGGACTTGATAATTGATTGGCTGTGATGGGGATGAAAGAGAGGGAAGACTTTCTTGAAGTGTCTGGCTCTAAATTGGAGGAAGGGGGGATTTAGATAAGTGAAGATAAGTGTGCACGTGTGTGCGCAGGTCATTCACAGCTGAGGGAAGTGTGACTGGCCTTGGTGGGGTCAGAGGCCAAGAGGGACTGACTTATAGGCGAGGTTTGCAAAGGGGAGTGAGGAGATAAGGTTGGAGAGGGAATTGCAGCCAGTTATCTAAATTGCTTCTTCCTGAAATACACCCAGATTTACCCCTGGTGGAATTTTGGAGGGTGTGTGAGGCATGATTTCACCTCACAGAACCCCAGTTTTTTAAAAATGTGCCAACAACGGGCACCTGGGCGGCTCAGTTGATTAAGTGTCTGCCTTTGGCTTGGGTCATGATCTCAGGGTCCTAGGATCGAGCCCCACATAGGGCTGTCTGCTCAGCGGGGAGTCTGCTTCTCCCTCTCACTCTCCCTCTGTGTGCGTGCTCGCTCGCTCTCTCTCTCATTCTCTCACTGTTTCAAATAAATAAATAAAATCTTTAAGAAGTGCCAACAGATAAGATTCCTGTTTTGTTCCCTTAGAGGAGCTTAATTTTGTTGTGTAGTGTGTTACTTGGTGAGGAAAAAGGACTGAGATAGCCATTTGTGTGTCCTTTACACATCAGCTCTCCGATTAATGTGGTGGATGGAAAACTGGCTCTTTCCTTTTTCTTCTCTGAGTATCTGTTGAGGCTACATGGACTCCTCTTGCCAGAGCCTCCACCTGAGGTTCTTGAAGTGAATCCTTCCATAGCAGTGGTTTTCAGTGTGGTCTCTGAACCAGCATCACCTGGGAACCTCTTAGAAATGCAGATTCTTGAACCCCATCCCAGACCTACTAAATCAGAGACTCTGGAGGTAGTACTCCGTAGCCTGTATTTTAAAGGCTTCAGGTGGTTCTAATTCAGGTAAAGTTTAAAAACCACTGATTTAGACAACTTGCTATTTTCATCCCTCCTAAATTACTCCTAGATTCTTCCTTTCATCCTTAAATCTCCTCCAGATACCCATTGTTCTCTGTGCTGTGGTGCCAATCTTAGATGTATTTAGTCAAATAATCTTGGGCTCCTTCTTGTGTGGGGGGAAAAAAAAAACCAAACCAGTCTCCGTGGTGGCTTCCTTGAGAGCATTACTGTGTGGACAGATAACACATCTACCCCATTGTTGGCAGGTGGGGCTTATCTGAGCTGCTTGGTGTAACAGGTGTATGCCCACCCAAAGATGACTTCCCACCTTACAGATTGGAAGCATGGAGAAGAGAAATAATGTGAAAGCTATGATCAGTGGGTCCAGAGGACGTGAGCTCTGAGTATTTTAGTTTCTGTGTCAGTAATACAGAATCAGCCAGGATAAGCTAGGGTCTGCTGTGGTAAAAATAACAAACAAAATCTCAGTGACATAAAAGAATTAAGGTTTATTTCTCGCCTTTTTTTTTTTAAGATTTGTTTATTTATTTGAGAGAGAGAGAGAGAGAGACAGTGCTCGGGGAGGGGCAGGAGAGGGAGAGAAGCAGACTCCACTAAGCGTGGAGCCTGATGCGGGGCTCAATCTCATTACCCTGAGATCATGACTTGTGCTGATATCAAGAGTCAGATGCTTAACCAACTGAGCCACGCAGGCGCCCCTATTTCTCACTTTTGCTCCATGTCCATCATAGGTCACCTGAGGGATTTTGTTCTGTCGTTTTTATTGAGGGATGCTCCATCTCTGTGCTTCCATGATGGCCAAAGCCAAGAAAAAGGGAACTTAGTGAATTGTGCATTGTGCTTTCACTCACACTTCATTGGCTAAAGCAAGTCACATGACCTCCCCTAACTTCACGGGGCCAGGGAAGTGCATTTCTACCATGCACCTGGGCAGATGATCCAAAATACTTGTTGGCCAGCACTAATGACTATACTTAATAATCCACAGTCCAGATTTATTAAGGGAAGTAGGACCTTTTGAGTCTATCACTGACAAGCTGCTTTTGCTCCTATGATTAGAGGATTTGATTTCTCATTTCACCTTTTCTGTTAACACGATCTAGTTCTTTGTCAGAACTGTCAAGGCAGATGGATATCAGTCAACAGGTCCTACAGCCTTGTTCCCCAGGGGACACCTCTGTACACCCAGGCCAAGAGGCCTGTGGAAATCCCACTTGGAAGAGCTAATGTAAGTTCAGGCTGCATTAATAAAAGTACACTATGTAGAGAAAGGAGGATAATAGTTCTGGTATATCATGGTGTTTGTGGACTACTTCATTCATTCATTCCAAGTTTATGGAGCATCAAGGGCATGCCAAGCCCCAAATGCTTTGATCTGGGTACTAAGTTTCAAGAGGAATATTGAGCAATTGAGATTGCTCTGGAGTGGGGGACCATTATGGTGAGGGGTCTGGAAACACTGTCCTGTGACCTTCACGTTTAGTCTGCAGGAGAGAAGATGGAGGAGGATGTGCTGTAAGTCTTCAAGAAGGGCTGGCAGGCGGAAGTGGGATATGTTTTTTGTGTGGCCGCCAAGGCAGGCATCAGGTCAATGAGTAAAAGTTCTAGGCCGGCAAATTTTAGCTCAGTTCATAATTTTCTAGGAAAGAGATTCCTGACATCCCTTGTTTTGGGATCTAGAATTTCATCTTTTTTTTTTTTTAATTTTTTTTTTTTAAGATTTTATTTATTTGTGAGAGAGAGAATGAGAGACAGAGAGCATGAGAGGGAGGAGGGTCAGAGGGAGAAGCAGACTCCCTGCTGAGCAGGGAGCCCGACGCGGGACTCGATCCCGGGACTCCAGGATCATGACCTGAGCCGAAGGCAGTCGCTTAACCAACTGAGCCACCCAGGCGCCCCTAGAATTTCATCTTTAATTAAATTAAGTAATCTATCTCTTAGAATAAGAGTTGGCTTTTTCCATTAATAATAATATTATTATTTTTATAGTGAACATTTAGAGCCCTTACTATTTATTACCAGGTACTTTTCTAAATGGTTTACATTTATTCATTTTTTAAAAGATTTTATTTATTTATTTGAGAGAGAGAGAGCATGAGCAGAGGGAAAGGGCAGAGGGAGAGGGAGACGCAGGCTCCCCACTGAGCAGGGAGCCTGACATGGGGCTCGATCCCAGGACCCTGGGATCATGACCTGAGCCGAAGGCAGATGCTTAACCTCTGAGCCACCCAGGCGCCCCAGTGGTTTACATTTATTAATTTAATTCCCACAATGGTCTTATGAGGAAGATAACATTATGGTTATGGATACTGGGGCACACAGAGGTGAAAAGACTTGCCACAAGTCACACAGCTAGTAAGTGGCAGTTAGGATTTGAATCCAGATAGTCTGGTTCTAGATGCTGTGCCTCCAACCACTCCAGTTCTGCCTCTCATTAGAGTGGTCTTCGAGAGACAGTCCTCTTCCTTGGCTGTCCTTAGGTGTTAATGTGCCAACGAAGTAGGCTAGAGATTTTTATTGTATCTGCAGTAATGAAATTTGATCTAATAACTTCATTCTTGCGTGAAAGATGCCAAGCCTCCTTAGTAGTCTTTTCTCCAAAAAATGTTCTCAAGCTTTTCTACAGAGCCTCGTTTCCAGTGATTGGGTCATTTGAGCTCCTCCTTTTCAGCCTCTTTTCCTGATTCTCCGTGATTTTCTTGAATTGGGAGCTTGTGGTTTGCCTTTGTGGCTTAATGGGTCACCCATAGGGGCCCTCCTAAAGAGATAACCTTGGCACGAGGGACTTCCAGGCTGTGGTTCTGGTGGTTGGGGCTATGCACAGGAGCATTTTCTCCTCAGAGCGGGCTCTCCAGGAAGCCACTGACGGACGCCTCCGCAGCTCTCTGGGAAGAGGAGAGAAAAGCATTCCGGAGCCGTGACGCTGGTAGCTGACTGACAGCTGGCTCTGTACACTGATCCCCAGGCTCTGTCAAGCATTTGATGTTGAGGTGGGGCCTAGTTGAGAGAGAGTATGTGCTCTGGAAGTTCAGAAGCCTGCTGCTGTGCTCAGAAGCCAGCTGTAAGGCACCCCAAATCTCCTAGATTCCCTAACCTGGAGGGGACCCTTTCCTGGCCTGCCTCTCCCTGCATCCTCGTGAGGTTAGCTTGCTCTTTCCATTGGAGTCTGAGCAGCCCCCTGTTTTCTCATTGGATTGTTTGGAAAAGAACTGTAAGTTGGAATTGCCTGGAATGTCATGAGTGGTGTTTGGAGAATACCACTTAAAAAGATATCTTGCTGAAGGTAAGAATTACCTTCCTGACCTTTGACTTCTTCATTTTGACGGGCAGGGCGCAAGACTCTCCAAGGCATATGCAGATTGTGGGCCTGGGGGTGGGCTCTCTCCTGCTGCTAGGAGACCGGGGGCTGACTTGTGCTCCTCCTGCAGTTCCAAGTTGGTAAGCAGTGAGAGATGAAGAGCACAGAATGGGGGTGGGGGTACACGACAACTCTGAGCCCGGCAGGGTCTGCCCTGCTGTTCATCTGCTGAGCCGGGACTGCGAGGCTGATAGAACCAGCACCTGGTCTCTCCAGCCTGGCAGTCTTGGGCTAGCTTTGCCTGTTGCATTTGGTTGCCATGGCAGCAGGAAAACGAGGAAAAATGGAAACATCTGGCAAGCAGATGCAGAAACTTGACTGTTCAGTTTTCCCTACTGGTCTAGGAGACGGCATTTGTGACGGTCACAGGTAGGGAAGAGGTGGTGCCGACGTCGGCAGTTCATTCAAACCCCTGGGTGTTGACTTGGCTCTGGCGTTGGTGTCTCCAAGGGCACTGGGGGTGCGGCCGTTGCCACGCAGCCCGCACGTCTCGGGCTCTGTCTTTGTGGGGTGAAGATGCTGCAGTGGTGGCTCTTCCGTGTGTGGAAGGGAAGCTGCTGCTTGCAGTCATTTTGTTTCTTCCTGGGACTTCCCCTCTAGTCCTCCTCTTTTCCCTCCCTGGTCTGGGAAGCTCCCCCCTCATCTCCATTAGAAAGGGCTGTTTTCTAGTAGGGGAGTGGCTGCCTGGTAAGCCAGGGGGAGCTGAGAGGCTAGAGGAGGACTTGCCAGTGGCTCGAGTTAG
Source organism: Neomonachus schauinslandi (assembly GCF_002201575.2). Classification (NCBI taxonomy): domain Eukaryota; kingdom Metazoa; phylum Chordata; class Mammalia; order Carnivora; family Phocidae; genus Neomonachus; species Neomonachus schauinslandi. The sequence continues at coordinate 40,439,121 of NC_058413.1, forward strand.
CATTGTAGCATCTCTGAAATAGCAAAGCAGAGGTGGAAGGAACAGTAGAGGTCAAGGTCTGGTGCTTCCCCAGCACAGACTGAGGCACGGGGCGTGGACAGAGGACAGCGGAAGAGACTGGTCCAAGGTCATACGGCTGAGCAGGACTCCGGCCGAGTTCAGAGCAGTGCTTGGGTTTTGGGAGTGGGGAGGGGAGCCCATGGGGCTCACTGGGCTGTTTTCATGCCAGGTGAGGGGTGCTCTTTAGGCTGGTTTCCAGCTCCTGAGGTGGCTTGGGGCGAGGAACTGGAGCCTGTGTTCCAGAGCGGAGTTGGGGGGAGGGGAAGGAACACGGGAAGCCACAGCTGAGTAACAAGGCCACACTTGCTGAATGAAGACCCATGGTGTCAGACAGCCTCCCCCAGGGTGTTGGGAGTATACAGTGAGCGTTGGCGGTCTGTCTGTGTGTATCTCTTTCTCTGAGAAGAGGGGATGTGGAGGTGTCTGCCTGCTTGGGACAAGAACTTTCTTTTATTCCTGCTTTTCGTTGTGCATTGCTTTTCCCGAACCCCTTAGGTGGTGGGTGTGAGCACTTTAAAAAATTTGCTGGTAGTTAGCGAGCGCGCCTCTTCTCATACACCCTCTTCTCATAACATTAGTTCTTGCTGAGCTCTCTGTGTAGAACCCTTGAGGACAGAACATGAATTTGGGGGCCTATTTTTCCAGGAATTGATGGGATACAAGCGACATCTAATGATGGCTTCTCAGTAGGGGATTCCCAACTCCCCATAGCTTTCTTTCCTTTTTTTTTTTTTAAGATTTTATTTATTTATTTATTTATTTATTTGAGAGAGAGAGAGAGAGAGAACGCTCGCGCACATGAGAGGGGGGAGGGTCAGAGGGAGAAGCAGATTCCCTGCTGAGCTCTGGGGAGCCTGATGCGGGGACTCAATCCCAGGACTCCAGGATCATGACTTGAGCTGAAGGCAGATGCTTAACCAACTGAGCCACCCAGGCACCCCCCTTCCCCCCCCCCCCGCCATAGCTTTCTAACCTCCTGGGGAAAGAATAGGAGTCCTGTCCCCCAGCCACAGGTTTATTACTCTTTAAAGGAGCCCCACCTAGATAAGGTGCTTATAGGGGTGTTTCTAGGAAATGATTTGTTTAGAAGTTAATTGTTTGGCACCTTGAGCTTTCTGGAGAGAAGCGCCTTGGAAATAAAAATAGAGTATACCTGAGATTTGAATTCTGGGGTCTCCACTGGTAACAGCCACAACAGTGCTTTTCATTTAATGCAATGTGTCATGGTTTTCAAAAGGTCATTAGAATCCACACAACCACCTTGTGAGATGACAGTAGTTTTCACCCCATTTTGCAAAAATGGAAACAATGTGCCTTGCGGAGGTGTGAGTAAGCTGCGAGTTTTGTTGAGGCCCAGTTATTCCAGTTTTCTGGTCGTTCCACCCCTCAGGATCCTCTTGGTTTGGGGATGGGGCTTGGGGCTGAGAAGAACAGCAATAGCCTGCTTCTGTCACACCTTGGAACTTGCCATGGGATGGTGTCTCTGTGGCAGAGCCCAAGTTTTGGAGTCTAGCTTCTGTCTCGGACAAGTCATTCATCTCACTTAGCCTCAGTTTTCTCATCTACAAAATGGATATGGTAAAGCTGGCTTTTCAGGGTTAAGTGAGATAATGCAAGCTAAGTGCCTGGCATGCAGTAGGTGCTGGACAAGTCCAGCCCAAGCCCTCTGCTTGCTTGACCTTGTGTACCTACCCTACGGGTTGCTGATTCTTGGCTTGGTGACCTACCTATTAAGACAGCAATAGGGTAGGGAAGGGTGTTGCTGTGATCCCACTTGAGCTTGCTCTTGTTCATGATGTTGACCGAGAGGCATCTGGGGATCCCAGTAACCAAACTCACCTAAATTCAGACCCAACAGAAAAAAATGACTTCTGAATTTATAACCTCCCTCTTACCACACTGTCGGTGTTATATGCATTTGCTCCTGGGTGTGTAGGTAGCAGAAGCAGTTCCTTTTATAGAGAGGGAAATTGAGGGACAGAGAAAGTGATTTCCTGTCCAGGCTCACTTGACACTTCCTTCAGGAAGTTTAGGATGAAAGCACTTTCCTGCTGGGCTTCTCCAGACTGATTTTTGTCTAGTCCTAACTTCTTTTGTTCATTTCAGCTGGGAGGCAGTTGAGTTAAAACTCTAGCTCACTGTTTTGAACTTCAGCCCACACCCCTCCAGCAAAATAATCAGCATTCATGTAGCCCGAGCCAAGGAAAGAGACGTCTTTGTTCAGATCGTCCCACTGTACTTTGGGAATCCAGAAACCTGGCAAACAGGCTTTTAAGTTAATAGATTTTATTTAATGACACCAAGAGTCAGCCTTCCCATAGCGTGTGCAGGTGTTTTGGTCTCCTCTCTTGGGAATCTGTGTGACTCATGTGCCTGAGGGCATGCTGTTAACTGAATCACCTTTCACAGCTGCTCAGCTCAGGGGCAGGGCCCTTCTCTGGGGGAGAGGACGGATCTTGAGTGAAACCTGTCGGGGTATACCTCAGTCTGAGGACTTGAGGAAAGTCAGTCTCTGCCCCATCAGACTCTTAAGTGGGAAACACGCCTCTAAGATGATTCTTTCAGTATTGTCTCACTTACGGAGGCTGTACACATCACACCATTGTTCAAAACAGTGTGATAAGCGACCTCCAGAACTTTCCATCCGAGCCAGCTTTTCAGCCAAGTAAGAAAATTGGTTTTTTTTTAAATTTTTTTAATTTTTAAAATTTATTTTTATTTTTTTTTAAAGATTTTATTTATTTATTTGAGAGAGAGAGAGAGAATGAGAGACAGAGAGCATGAGAGGGAGGAGGGTCAGAGGGAGAAGCAGACTCCCCGCCGTGCAGGGAGCCCGATGCGGGACTCGATCCCGGGACTCCAGGATCATGACCTGAGCCGAAGGCAGTCCCTTAACCAACTGAGCCACCCAGGTGCCCAAAAATTGTTTTTGAGATGTTTTTCTTTTTTTAGGTTGGGGGGGCAAGAGGAGGGGCAGATGGAGAAAGAGAGAGAGAGATTTTTAAGCAGGCTCCATGCCCAGTGCAGAGCCTGACATGGGGCTCTATCTCAGGACCCCGAGGTCATGACCTGAGCTGAAATCAAGAGTAGGACACTTAACTGACTGAGCCACCCAGACACCCTGAAACTTTTTTATATCCTTAGTTTTGGGGTACCAAATGGTGTCCCAAGCATGACCACCACCTGTTGTTGTTGTTGTTGTTTAAACTAGTTGAAATTACAGATGACTAGTTATTTCCCAAAGTCGTATTTACCCTTGGGAGACCTAGGAGATCATTACCCTTATTGAGGAGATTCAGAGGAACATCCTCTGAAGGCAGATCTTGTCACTCGGCTGAGTGGGTAGCCGTGTGCACTTTGTTCTTTCAAAGAGCCAGGTCAGGGACTGCCAGGTAGAGGTTGAAACTGTTGTTTGAGTTGGGAGCTGTCCCTGCCCCTGGAGAGCCCTGATGAAGACATTCACTGTTTATAGAGACAACACGGTCTCTTCTCTGGGGCAGATATAGTTTGGGCTTTAGTCATATCACCTGATAAGCCAGCTGTCTCTGGGTGTGGCTGAGCAGAGGTCTCTGAAGAATGAAGAATGGAATTGTCTTCATGTTTTTCTTTCTCCTCCTCTTGTACTCTGTCACCCTCCCCCCCCCCCCCCCCCCCCCCCCCCCCCCCCCCCCC